>NW_028318168.1:3882500-4143155 GCF_062004578.1 Staurois parvus | reverse complement strand
CTTCATATGCTCAATGCAAATGCTGCACATATAATTAAAGAGAAAAAGTTTGGGTGTTGTAATAAGTATTTCTGTAAAGTATATAATATTCTTATGATTAATTACATTTTCATATGATTGTAGACAGATGGTCTGAGGAAGCAGGCAAGCTCTGTTAAACACATAACCATCTCACAATCAAAATGTTGCTCTTATCTGTATGCAGGGGCGGACTGACCATTGGGACACTCGGGCACTGCTCGAGGGCCCGGGGTCAGTAGGGACCCCATGAAAGGCTCCACACATTTCACACAATGGCAGTATCTTTATATCTGTCTGAATAATGTGTCCATCTGAAACCAGGACACATTATTTAGACAGGAATGTGGCTCAGAGTGAGGAGTCCGAGATGGCAGCAGATAAGGAGCCGGAACTGTCAGTGATGGTTAGGAGAGCAGGGGAGGAGGCATCAGCAGAAGAAGATCTCTCTCAACCCCCCTCTCTCTCACCTTCCCTCCCTCTCACCCTCTCCCTCTCCCTCTCTCACCCTCCCCCTCCCTCTGTCACCCTCTCTCTCTCCCTCTCTCTTTCACTCCCTCTATCACACCCTCCCTCTATTTCTCTCTCTCTCTCTCTCTCTCTCTCTCTCTCTCTCACTCTCACACACACACACACACACACCCTCTTCCTCTCTCTCTCACCCTCTTCCTCTCTCTCACCCTATCCCTCTCTCTTACCCTCTCCCTCCAACCATCTCCCTTTCTCTCTCACCCTCTTCCTTTCTTTCTCATCTTCTTCCTCTTTGTCTCTCATCCTCTCCCTCTCTCTCTCCTTCTCCCTCTCTCACCATCTCCCTCTCTCACCCCCTCTCTCTCTCACCCTCTCTCTTTCTCTCTCTCTTACTCTCTCTCACTCACTCCCTCGCTCTCACCCTCCCTTTCTCACCTCCCCCTTCTCACCTTCCTCTCCCCCCACCTACTTACACCCCCCACCTACATCTCTCTCTCTCCCTCCCATCTTCTCTCTCTATTTCACTACTCCCCTCTTCCCCTCTTTGTTTCTAACAGAAGTTTCTGTCATAAAATCTGGCAGATTTTCCATGGTCTGTCAGGAAAAAAAAGGGTTGTGGGGGGTTGGCACCCCTGTCAGGAAAGGGCTGAGTGGGAGCTGAACAGCTGCACAAGGCAATTAACTTCTCAGTCATTGGGCATCTTTACAGTACAATGTAACCAGCAGGCCCCAAAAACCACATCCATTTTTGTGCACGCCACACTTCTTTCTGTGCTGTCCGGGCCCAAATTATGATCTTGTACACAGGCCCACTGCTTTCATAAATTGCCCCTGTTTGTGTCATAAAAATGACTGCAATGCCACAGTCATCTTTAAACCTGGAAGTGCCCAGCAGCTTCTACAGAAAGAAGCCAAGTAAATTTTTTGCAGGCTATGCTGCAGTAGATATTTAATTAGCCCCTGTCAGGGCTCTGTCCTCGGCAGAGGTGTTAGGAGACCTGGCACCCCTGCCAGTACCTTGCTTGGCCGCAGAAGTTCACATCAGCTCTAATTTGGTGGCAAATGGCCTTTATAAGGAAACCCTGCACTACTCTCAGGTGCTGGTTGATTTCTGGCTCCCCAGTACCTTGTTCCTGTGCTGTGATTTCCTGTTCCTGTGCTACTGTGATTTCCTATTACCGACTCGGCTTGCTCCTGGACCTGTCTTTTCTGCTTAAACCCTGACCTCAGCTTCTCTCTTGCTCCTCTGTGTATGACCTCGGCTATCCCATCTGACTATGTCTGCTCTGATCTCCACTCGGTACCGGACCTTGGCTTTTGAACTGGCTATCGAGTAATCCTCTGTTCCCCGAAAGGACTTGCATGCCTCGCACAGGCGCCACCTGCCTGCAGACCTCATCTCAGTGCATCAGCTGTGCTCCTGGGTGGACCACCAACAAGCACTCCTACAGGCGACCTGTGCCACTTTGGGCCTGACTCCTGCTGTCCCACTCTCGGGGAAGTCTGGAACTTAGCCGCAAGGGAATCCCTCTCTCCATTGGCCTCTCACACCAGGTACGTGACACCCCCTTTGCAGCTGAGCTTTAATATGTAGGTGGGGCATTGTGTGGGTGTGGCTTGAGTGTGGGTGGTGACACAGGGGGCCCATTATCTCCCAATGCCCAGGGGCCCCATGAGTTGTGAGTCCGCCCCTGTCTGTATGGCTAAATATCTGTTTAAAATCAATGTTATTGTCACAGTCAGGGGTCAGGCTTGGAGATCAGTAGCTATAGCAGTAGAGAGGCATGTACACAAGCAGGTTCCCCTTGAGGATCATGCATGCTCAGCCAAGGTGCAGGGTCTAAGCACTAATCGGTATTCATTAGAGCTCCTGATGGTGGAAATGGGTTTTGCTGTATGTTATTACCGGTCACACTCCTCAAGATCACCCCACCAGGAGGAGAGCAGGCCAGGGTTCAGTAGCAGAAATACCAGGTATGGATCAACCAGAAACGTAGTCAGTACACAAGTCAAAGATCAGTAAAAAGTGGTTGCAGGTTCAGATCAAGCTAAAACATAGTTGAGGAACAAGTCAAAGGTTGATAACAAATGGTTGTGGAGATAAGGACAGCTACAGGTATATAAAGGAGCAATATATCGGCCGGAAAGAGCACAAAAATCTTGCAAACAGGAAGTGCAGAGACATAGCTTAATTAAAGAAGGTAATGGGAGCAGCAAAGAGTTCAAGGTTCACCAAACAAGAGACAAAGCAAGATTGTCCTAAGAGATCAGACAGTGAACTGTCTAACATCTCAGACAGTATAGCAAGTAGAGCTCCACCCAGACATCACAGAGGTCGCAGGTTCAGATCTGGACTTTGACAGTTATATTAATTTGACTGGAACCCTGTGGGGGTAATGGCAGTATGCAGTAAATGAGAGTAGCACAATATATATAGGATTGTGGTACTACAAACAAACAATACCCATTACGTTTGTATAAAAAAAACTTTTAAATGGAAGTTGTGTATAGATTACAGTGTTACAGTAAATAAAATTATAGTTGATATTTTTGTGGTGTACATTATGACACCTCTAAATTCCCAGTATGAATGTCTTTGGGAATATTGAATGTGATATCTACAGCCCTAGCAGACTTAATTAATGACACAACTAATAGTGTTCCCCTTTGCTTCTCCTACAGCAGATACATAAAAGGTTATGGCCAGAGGAGATGGGCCAGATTAGAGAGTAATTAGACAATCCCACAAGAGTGGAGGCTATGACATGCAACAAGGGAGGGAGCATTTTCAAGCAAGTCCAGAGGCATATTACAAGTTAATAAAAAATTGTGTAAAGTAAAAATACAAAAAGTAGGCATTTCAAAAACTTGATTTGTTTGTGTGTTTTTGCCTGCATTTCTTAAAGCAGTATTAAATCAAAAGCAAACATTTATTATATTGCCATTCACCAATTCTTAGAAGGGATGACTGCATTAGTTTCCTTTTTTAGGCTTTCTTTCTTCCTTCTATTTTCATTTGGTGATTCGTCCAGCAACTCAGTATCAGTTACATAGATGTGAAAACCCATTTACCACTGACAGAAGTGCTTAAAATGATCAGCTTTTATTTATTAATGTAAAACCTTTAACCCAAAAGGCAAAAAACAGTTTGCTATAACTGATTATAACATGTTAACTGGAGTTTGGCTTCAGTTTGTTATTGTGTTTAAATCTGCCCTATACCAGATGTACTGCAACAGGGCTGCACGACTGCGCAAAATCACGTAAATATACGTGATTTGCATTTCTGGGTAGGAAAATGCCCTGCTACTATTAGCTGCTGGGGATGTCAATCACTTGTTCCCGATCAGCAATTCCCTCTGTGAACAACACAGGCCTCTCTCCTGTCAGCATGGACATGCTGCTTTGTATCTCTCTGCACAGCAGTGAGATACAAAGCTGCATGTCTCCCCAGTAAAACAGCACACAGCTCACAATGTAAAACACACACAGCACATTATTAACCCTTTCATCAACCCAGATGTTAACCCCTTCCTGCCCAGTGTCATTAGTGCACTGTCAGTGCTTTTTATTAGCACTGATCACTGTATTAATGTCACTCGGGATGTCAGTGGCAGTTAGTCAGTTCCCACCCAGTATCAGAATGCCCACCGCAGTCCCGGAGTCCCGCAGTCCCACTGCAAGTCACTGATTGCTGCCATTACTAGTATTAAGAAAAATGTATTTAACATTTCAGTGTATATACCATCATTTGTAGATGCTATAACTTTTACATAAGCCAACTAATATAGACATATTGGGATGTTTTTAGCAAAGACGTGTAGAAGAATATGTTTTGGCCTAAATTTATGAAGAAATTTTATTTTTTAATTTTTTTATGGGATGTTTTATAGAAAAAGTCAAAATATATTTTTTTCCACAATTGTTGGTAGTTTTTTGTTTATAGTGAAAATAATAAAAAACACAGAGGTAATCAAATTCCAGCAAAAATAAATCTCTTCTTGTGAGGAAAAAATGACATAAATTTCATTTATGTACAGCGTTGCATGACCGCGCAACTGTCAGGCAAAGTAACACAGCGCCGTATTGCAAAAAATGGCCTGGTCAGGAAGGGTGGTAAATCCTCTGGAGGGCAAGTGGTTAAGGCAGGCCATAGATGGAGCAAATTTATTTCCTGCAACCACAGTCAGTGTTAACAGGGGAATCCCTCCCATGGAGCCATTGTGTTCTTCCGGTGGGGTGTCAGGGGAAACTGTAACCACCAATAGAACCCAGTGAAAATTGCTAGAGTTTATAACAGCAGCTAGCAATAGTCGCATGTAAAATCTAGCAGGCTGCTTGTACCCAATTTGAGTACATTCAGCCTGCCCATACATGGTTCGAATCCCGGTTGGTTCCTGCTGAATCGGCCAAGATTCAAGCAATCTAACCGGCTTAACACTACTCTCCTGCCAGACTGACAATGCTGCTGTCTGCTGTGTCCTATGCTCATTTCTCCAGAGTGTTGCCTCACTAGTACAGGATGTGTGTTACTGCCCAGATCACCAGGTGAAAAATAGGAAAAAAGGTGAAGAAATGAAAATTGATGCAGTCACCACATCTAATGCTTGGTAAGCTGCAATATAGTACATTTTTAGTTTTAGGTTTAATACCGCTTTAAGTTGGTGATAGGGTCACTTTAATATGTGCTCTTTAAAAATACACTGTAATTTCTCGCTGACTAATCCAATTGAATCTCTGCTAGGAGTTCATTGGTGCAATAGGTGTGAGAACTTTAACGTTAATTTAGGAAAATAAAATTAAAGTTGACAACATTTATTTTCAAGAAGTCAGCTAACACAAACTGCTGAACTCAATGTGGCACACCCAGCAGGAAAACAATAACATAAATGAAAATGGTAATCAGCCCCCTGGAGAATTAAGCTGCAGTTAGTCTGGATACAATTGTTCCATGTGAATGGATAAAGCAGAATGTTTAAGCTAGGCACTATCTGTGCAGGTGCGTCAGGATGGTCACACACCACTACAGCGATGGAAAATGCTGAATAGTGGGTGTTTACATTGTTTCTTCTTACTAGAGCTGCCTTAATAATAAGAGGTTTTTCTTTTTTTAATTTTATTATGATATCGATAGTATGAATAGAAGCCCTGTGAAAAGCTTCTGCTGTATTCTTTTCCACCCAGCCTTTTCTTATTGCTTTTGAAAGCTAACAAGAAAAAGGCTGTTTGGTACTGTCTGGCTAAGCCATGGTCTGATGGTGATGTAATGGCCATGGCTCTCAGTGACTGGCTGAAGCCAAACTGGTCATGTCCCGTCCACACATGGAACAACAATCGGCTTACAAGTAAATCACATCTTAGCCCAAGCTGTCCTTACAAAGGCAGCAAAAGCAGGAAAGCATTCACACTGCACAAAGCATCAATGAAGCATGAAATGTAAAGGGGACGCTTTGGTTGGATCTTTCTCAGGGAGGCCAAGTTGAAAATCTCTTCATCTTTTATGTATGCACTGGGCGTCTCTGCTTGGGGTAAACTTAGGTCATTTTCTTCATTCTTGAGTAATAAATAGTCTTCATTCATCCTCGTACTCAAACAGATGTTAGCATTTGAGAATGTGTTCATAGAACTATCACATACAATTCTACTCCTAAAATCAAATAACATACTAGATCTATAAATTAAAACTGATTTGTTTGAATGATACAACAGTCAGTAATTTATATTTCATTGTTGTTCCTTTATTCCCAAATGTTCATAGTTTAAATTACATCTACGGGGCTTGGAAGCAGCAAATACCCTTCTAAAGCATTATGTTTATACACAATAACATACTGTAAATAAGCAATAGCACCACAGATAATTTGTGTACAGCTCTATGGCCGTTAGTAACAGTGGGGTAGATTTACTAAAACTGGTAAACTCAGAATCTGATGCACCTGTGCATGGTAGCCAATCAGATTCTAGCTTCAGCTTGTTAAATTAAGCTTTGACAACAAAACCTGGAAGCTGATTGGTTTCTGTGTGTAGCACCCTCTAGTGTGCTACTAGAATAGTATACCGTATTATAGGCAAAATCATTGTGTATGACTTATGGTAGTTGTGTGAGTCATGTGATTAAAGTCAGATTACTGCAGGGCAGCTGGATGACTCAACAGGTTGTGGCTCTATCGCCTCCTCCTGACTCTGGAGGACCATAAAACCTTCCAGAAGTCAGTAAGAAGGATGGGCTGGAGGCCTAATATGCATATTCATAGGGGTCTGACCTATCTGAGGTTTGGAGGCCCTGATAAAGTGGTGGACTGGCCTATACATATGGCAAAGTCAGGCTGACAGAGGAGTCGGGTGAATGATGGAGTGGTTAGGAGACTGCCGGTGCCTAGAAGGGGTCCCCGAGGTCTAGGGGGGGCAGCCTCCAGGCTGGGCTCATGCTGGCTCACGAGGATACATTCAGTGGAGAGGCGTGAATGGCTTCAAGGCCTGGAGCAACAGGGAGCAAAGAGGACAGTGTGAGGACAGCAGCACACTCTGGGATCTACAAAACTGACACGCATAGCAAGCTTTCTAAGGACAGCACTAGGCTGAATCTTAAATATTTGTCCCAGGAGATCTTCCGAGAAGCCATGAGCTTGCAGGCTGTGTGCAGCTGGGAGCAGCTCTATAGGGGGAGAGAAGACGTCTCAGCGTTTAGCTACGAGAAGCAAAGTGATTTTTGAGGGGCTGCTAGTTCCTCGCCCATAAAGGGCAGCTGCTACTATCCATAAAGACTGATGGCTTTCAAGAAAAGAACAGTTCAGGGTCTGCCTTTGTACATTGGAGGGGAGTATCCCCCTTCCATTGTTTCAAGCCAAACTGGGCATCCCATAATCCCTATTTCCCCATCCAAGTTGATTTCCCCTAATAAAATAACAAAACCAAGCCCATGGACTAGTCATTGTCTCTGGATGCAAGTTGGTGTGAGAAATACTTGTTACCTGGCTGTTCGGAGTGAGGCTTAGGGATACCCACAACACTGCGACCCTCACGAAGGTAGCACCACCTATGCAGAGTTGCACCAGATTTTGCACTCTCCAGTTTTAGTAAACAATTCCCAGTGTTTGTTCTCTCTTTAATCCATGTACTATCCAAATTTAACCAGTAAGATGTTTCGTTACATTTCTGGAAAACCAGTCTGTACAAATGCAGTCAACCAGTGATGGTATTTAAAGTGCAGTAAGCCACTGTAATTTAAAACCAATCATTTTGTAACTGGTTTGATTGTAGTAAACTGAAATCAAGTTGATTGGAAACAGGCTATTACATTTTTGATGCCTCGAATTATCTGACAAGGCAGCGATTAGTATAACTATAAAAAGACAAATGATCAGTTCAGCTACCATTTGTCACTTATTCACTGCAGACCATTAGATCTTCACTGTGTTTATAAAGCCTGTTCACCTGCTGATTTGGCTTTAATATTTAACAAATTGCAATTGTTGCCATTAACCATGCAACTGGATTTCCTATTTTTTGGTGAGTAATCCAGGTCTTACTAACATTCACCATTTCTAATAAGGCAAATGTTACAGCTGCTTGCCCTGACCTGGTTTGCAGATAATGAATCTGTTTTTTTCACTAATTCACTATTGATTCCTGTGGCAGTCTCTGCTATGTGACATGTGGCAAATCAAGATTTAGGGCCCATTCCCAGTTTTGCATTATGATAATGTGTCATTAAATGGTGCAGTGCCATTCATATTGAACTAAAGACGCACATTACGATGCACTATGTTAAAAAAAAGGTATCTCTGAATTTCAGGTCAATGCCTAAACTAGGGTGCATGTTAATCCATATCGTAACACTTGTTAACAAGAGTGCGTTAATGATCTGCATCAACCAGGAGAAATGTGAATGGGCCTTCAATGGGGTTGATTTACTAAAACTGGAGAGTGCAAAATCTAGTGCAGCTCTGCATGGTAGCCAATCAGCCTCTAATGTCAGGTTGTTCAAATAAACTTTGACAATAAAACCTGCAAGATGATAGGTTTTTATACAGAGTTGCACCAGATTTTGCACTCACTGGTTTTAGTAAATCAACCCTAATGTATTTACAAGCAAAAGTGAATACTGAATGGTTAAAATCATTTATTAAAAATTCATAGTTTATTGACAGGACTAGAAATTTTCAACTGATCCTCATTTTTTTTTCAGAAAATTTATTTAGAGGAAAGTGTAATACTGGGATTCCCAACCTGAGCCTGCTTATAGCTGGACCAATGTAAGCTGTATTTATAGTTGTTTCTAAATTTTGATCATGTTTTAAAGCATAAGTCTACCCAAAACCGATATGTCATTTGTTTTATAAATGGTAAATACATAAGCCAGATGGCAGTTTCTCTATCACTAGGGGTTTTTTTAGTGAGATCCAGGGGCGGACTGACAACTCATGGGGCCACCGGGCAATAGGAGATTGTGTGGGCCCCTGTGTCCTTGCCCACACTCAAAAAAAGCCTATAAAAGGTACCAGGGGCATTTCATGGGGCCCCCTACTGACCCCTGGCCCTCGGGCAGTCCCCAAGTGCTCAAATGTTCAGTCCGCCCCTGGTGAGATCTATGTGCTAGAAGTTCTGGGTTTGCACACTTGCTGTGGATACAGAGAGGATCTCACTCTCCTACCTGGATTTTGTAATTCATTTTATATTAGAGGTGATGCTGAAAAAGCAAAGGAGGATGGAAACACCCAAAAAAGTCACAAGACCCATGACAGGTAGATTTAGCCAAGGGCTAGCTCAGCCCATCAGGATTCACCTATTAGTATCACTTCTAAGTGGACTTACCCATTATTATATACAGTACTGTATGTTCAGCTTGAGTTTTATCTGGTGATGCATGGGGGTTGATTTACTAAAACTGGAGAGTGCAAAATCTGGTGCAGCTGTGAATTTTACACATTCAGCTTTTAAATTTAGCTTGGTCAATTAAGTTTTAGCAAACAAAAAACTGGAAGCTGATTTGTTTGTATGCAGAGCTGCACCAGATTTTTCTCTTTGGTACCATCATTATTGTGCGGAGCATATAAAGACAGGATCTGAGATAGCTGGTGGTCTATTCTAAGCCCTGTTTACCTGTCCTCTGGTAAAGTGCTGGATGACAGGTTTTGGTTCACAGAAGACACTTTTTTCACTATTATTTGAGTGTATGGGTTCACATCATCCATTTTGTTTGCAATTGAAGGGAGGATTTGCAGCATGTTTTGTACTTGGTTTCTTTTTTCAATTTGGTAAGGTACATCGATTGACAGATCTTGTGTTTGGGTTTTTGTTTTGGTTTTTTTTGTGTTTGTGCACTTACTTTCACTTTTTCTTGCTGTGATAGATTTTCACGTTTGCAGTCACTTAATGCTGGTAGCACATAGTGTTTTTATTTATTTATATATTTTCCCCACACGGGTTCAGGGGGCATATTAAGTTATAAGAATAATGCACTATGTTTATTTCTTTATTTTGAGGTAATATGGGAACAAGGAAGGACTGTGTATGCCTACGCATATCTTTGGACAGTTCACTACATAAGAAAAATATTTTTTGGACACTGGATGCTTTTTAGTGACTTTTTGGATTTATTTAGAAGATTAATTTTCAGATCACAAATTGATTTTTTGCACACATCATTTTATTTTATTTTATTTTTTCTTTTATTTTATATATTTATTCATTTATTTATTTTTTTATTAATATTTATGTGGCTTATTACCACTATTTGTACTTGCCTTTCTGGGGTGGAAGGCATTACACTGAGTCATTGGGATTTAGATAACTGAGTGAGAAGGTGTGGTTTTTACACTATGTAAATCCAGAAAATGAACCAGACCATCACAATGAATACGAAGAAACAAAATTATCAACCTAACAAATGCATACGAAATTAAACAAAAGTTTCTGGTGTCCACACGTCTAGTACTGGGTTTCTAACTGGGTAGTTTCTAGGCTGAAAAGTGGTGGGAATAAATAGCCTTGTGCAAGTTTTTACTTTAAAAATGTTGAAATGTGTTGAGGAAAATCTGGGTCTATGGCATGAGAGCATGAGGAATGTATACTTACTCTGTCTGCTGATTGGTAAACCTGTATACCTTCGCCTGCTATGGAGAAAGTGATGGTTCACTTTGGAGTTGTCCATACTCTACAACAGTAGTTCTCTATCACTTTTTTGTTTTTACCCATGGAAGGTTTTGAAAGACTTTACTGGACCCTGGTCTCACTAAGGTTGAGAACTATTGGTTTAAGGGTTATGGTTAGATAGAGTTTGAGTCTACTTGCAGTGTAAATTTTATAAATCTTTTAAAGACTTTATACCCCCAAAATACTCAACTGCTGTACCATATGTGACAGTGATAAACCTCTATTTAAAGGATCCTTTCATTTTCTTAGTACAATTCTTTCATTACAGCATGGAACCAGTGCCAGAACGATTGTTACAGCACTTAGCTCCGAAACATGGTCCAGGCCCACAGGACGCCAATATTTTGTTTAAATCCCAAAACAAGCCTGTGGGATTCAGGGCTATTGCTGGGCCTGGTTAAACAAATTTAAGTTGCATACTTTTGTGTACCTAGAATGGAAAGTAAACAGTATAATAGTTATGTAATTAAGAGGTTTACAGAAAGCCTTGGAATACTTAATGGGATTATATTCAAATACTAGAAGGAGCAGCATTAGCTAATTTGCTTGCAGCAGTTACAAAGCTATATAGCACCATTAGTGTAGTTATTCTCTTGCCCAGAGTAGGTCAAGTTTTGTGATTTTCAGCTTTGTGTAAATGTACAAGTACTTACATTGAGATTACTGAAATGCAGTTTATTTCAACATCTAGAGGAAGCTAAGCCATTATCTAACATATTATTAGTAAGCAGCAGAGTATATAGACAAAAACTCTATGATGTTTATTTACTAAAGGCAAACAGACTGTACACTTTGCAAGTGCAATTGCACTCTGCAAGTGCACACTCATTTTTCCCTGAGCTTAAAGCGGAGTTCCAATCAAAAGCGGAAGCTCAGCTTATTTGCCTCCTCCCCCCTCCACTGCCATATTTGGAACCTTTTGGGGGGAAGCGAATACCTGTTTTTGACAGGTACCTGCTCCCACTTCCGGCTCAGTTAACCGTGGCGAAGTGAGCCGAACGTTTGGCCCCCTCCTCCTCCCTGCAGTCTCCTGGAAACTTTCATATCGGTCCCAGGAGACTGCCGGACCAAATAGATGGCGCAGCCACAAGCTGTCACAGCCTGGTGCCCACAGTTGAGATGTCGACGCCGTGGAGGAGAGAAGGGGAGAAGGGACCACGCAGGTGAGAACATCGCTGGACCCTGGGATAGGTAATTGTGTGTTTATTAAAAGTCAGCAGCTACAGTTTTTGTAGCTGCTGACTTTTAATAAACACTAAAATGGCTGGAACTCCACTTTACTAAAGCTTTGCTGATTTCCATCAACCAATCATGTGCAAATAAAAAAACTTTTTTTTTTTCATTTTTTTTCACCTGATTGGGTATTCTTTACAAAGTGAAGCTTTACACCTACATTTACTAAAAGAGTGCAACTGCACTTGCAAAGTGTACAATCTATTAACTTTAGTAAATCAACCCTGTAGGCTAACAGGCAGGCTATTGCTGCTACTTCTACAGATACCCAGTTGTCCAACAATAGCTGGAGACAAGTGTCTTGCCTTGCCAATGAACTGCCTTTGTTTCTTTGCCTGGATTGAGCACTACCAACACCTGCAATTCATCATGCCCTCACTTGGAGCGGCAGGGGTTAACACTAGCGTGGAAACACTGCAGTCTCACTGGTGCCAAATTATCCAGAAGAGGAGCGTGGTCAAACCCTTAAGACCACCCAGTACACCTAGCATGCTGAGAGGGAGAGAGAGAGGAGCAAGATGGAGGGTGTGCTGCAAGTTTTCCACCAGAGATCCCCTTGTTGGGCACACAGCACCTTGATGGCACACAGCACCTTGATGGCTATAGCATTGCGGATGCTTCGCCCTGGGGCTGTTCGAAATGTGGAGAAACTGTGCTTGATTTGCCCTGAATGCAGGAGGCCAACTGCCCTGGATCAAGTGTGGACACTGTGGAGAGCCACTTAACAAGCTGATACCCAGCAACCTGTTGCCTCACATCTATAGTGCGGACCTGCAAACGGGACTATGTACGGAGAAGCCGGAGAGTCAAAGGCCGAGAGCTGGAAGGTGTTTGGAGCCTGGAACGCAGAGTGGGGTCAAGTCCCAGTGACTCCCCTATCTCAGGAAGATCAGCAGATTCTTGCAGCGGAGGTTGGCTCTCCCCCTGTCACCTACCACCCAGTCAAAGATGCTGCTGGAGGGCCAGTGCCCACAAGTGTCACCCTGACAGAACCAGCAAATACCCCAGACCAGCTGGCCTCGCCCACCTGCCCTGACCATTCTGCCTGGAGGGAGCCAGTCTTCGAGGACTGCCAGTCCTCAGGTGAGCCAGCGGAGAGTGTCAATGATGGGAGATAGATTGGGAGTCACCCAGTCACCCAGACTGCTAGCTGAGTTTGGGCCCCTAAATTTCAAACAGGAAGACTGGTTCCCAGAAGACTCAAAGGAGGAATGAGACTGTGGGAGACACTACTAAGGACATAGACTCACTGATGGGACCATCAGGAAGTTCCCTTATGCATGTCCCCAGGCCTTTAAGAAAGCCCCATGTTGAAGAACATGGGCCATTCCCAAAGCAGGAGGCTTAGCATGGGATTAAGTATGACTGAGCCTGCTCAGAGGCAGGTGGAAGATGTGAAGAAGGCTGAGATGCAGGAGCCTGGGAGGGGACCCAGTGGGAAGCGGCATACCTACAGCCTGGGACTTGTACAGGAGGATTGTTCAGCTTTACAGGACTACCTGTGGAGCCAGAAAAGGAGCCAGCCCAGCAGAAGGCCTGAAGGCAGCCACCTACCTACACCAGCTCACAGGAAAGAGACTGAGTGAGTAATCCTTCACCCTGGGCCCATTAGGAGGAAAAGAGCACTCTGGTGGGAACCCTGATTATCTCCTTACCTGGGACTGCTTCATATGAAAGTGGCAGGCACGGGATCCCCTTGCCCAGGGATTCCTCCAGACAGCTGGATAGAGGAGAACTATCTGGAGTTTGGAGTGGTACACCAGCAAAGGTTGGAGAGCACTCCAAGAAGAGAAACCCTTCTATAGACTTGTATATAGTTGCTAAGGAGTTTGTCCTCAGTTTACTGTTCCTTGAGAATCTCATACACCCCTTGCCCCATCCAAGTTCAATACCCTAATAAAACAAAAAAAAAAACAAGCTCAAGGACTGTTTACTGTCTGTGGAATGGAAGTCTGGGAAAATGTGTGTTGCTTGACTGTGCAGGACTATAGGGGGACCCAAATCTTCAACTCCTAAGGGGGTGGTACTACATAAGTAAATTGTAAAGCCACTTAGTGCACTTGGAAATACCACTCTTCTATCCCTGGCTCAGCAGTGACATGTCCTTGGGAAGATGATGCTCCTATCCCTAGCTCGGCAGTGACATGTCCCTCGAAATATCACTCTCTCATCCCTTACACAGCAATGACATATCCTTGTAAAAATCCTTTTCATCCCTGGCTAAGCAGTGACATGCTCCTGGAATATAACTCTATGACACCTGGCTCAGCAGTGACATGTTCCCTGAAAATATGGAACACAAAAAGAAGGCGCCTCTAAGTGCAGCAATATGGCAGTTTATTAGCGTAAAAGGTTAAAACCACTTACAAAAAATACAAAATGACAGGCTCATCACATGTGTGTATCCTATGTTCCTGGTGGAAATGAAGCAGGGACCATTTAGCCATCCAGTGGTAGTGGGACCCATGGAGTAAAGGAACGTAGGAACCAAGATGGCCGTCGCAATTTAGGGATTGGTGTGGAACGCATACACCAGAAGTAATGTAGGATGGGGTCGGTAATGCATTTCGGAGCATGCGGGAGAGTGGGAGGGGATAGTGCTGGTGAACAAGCAGGTTGCTCCCTGGTCCTAAACACTGTATGATTTAAGCACCATAGTGAAAGTAGGGCAATTCAAAAGGCAATTTAAAAAACATACCAGGATGTGTTAAGAGATATACATTGGATTAATAATAGTCAGAATTATGGCCAAATAAGTATTAACCAGTATAGCACCAGCACTTAGAGGTGCCTTCTTTTTGTGTTCCCTATTATCAGAGCCTATCAGAGCCTTGCTTCTACTCTATGACGAGCTACCCCCGTGTTCACTTGGCGTCCCATCTCTTTGGGTACTAACCGGATGTCCTGAACCCTAGCACCAATAGAAGTCTGGTCCCAGCAGGAGTGCCCTATGGACTGTACATGTGTCCCTGAAAATAACCCTCTTTTATCTTTGAGTCAGAAGGGACATGTTTTTGGAAATACCATGCTCAAAGTCAGCAGAAAATGTACAGTAACTCTTTCATTCCTGGCTCAGCAGTGACATATCCCTAAACATATCATTATCCCATCTCTGATCCAACAATGACATAAGCCCAGGGGCGGACTGACCATTTGGAAACTCGGGCAATGCCCGAGGGCCCAGGGTCAGTAAGGGGCCCCATGAGATGCCCCTGGTACCTTTTTCATAGGCTTTTTTTAGTTTGGGCAAGGACACAGGGGCCCCATGATCCCCTATTGCCCAGGGGCCCCATGAGTTGTCAGTCCGCCCCTGCATAAGCCTTTAAATGATCTTTCTCTTATTCCTGCCTCAACAGTGATATGTCCCTGGAAACATCACTCTCTCATCTTTAGCTAAGTAGTGCCATATTTCTGGGAATATTACTCTCCTATCCACAATTCAGCAAAAAAAACATCCATGAAAACATCCCTCTCTCATCCCAGGCTAAGCTGTGACATTTTCCAAGAAATGTCAGTCTCCCATCTCTGGTTCAGCAGTGGCATGTCCCTAGAAAAGTCATTCTCCCATCCCTGATTAAACATTTATATGTCCCTGAAAAGGTTACTCTCCCATCCCTGGCTCAGCAGTGACATGTCCCTGGAAAGGCCACTCCCCTATGCCTGGCTCAGCAGTGACATGTGCCTGAAAAGGTAATTCTCCTACTCCTGGCTCAGCAGCTACATGTTCCTGGAAACACCATTCTCCCATCCCTGGCTCTTATTCCTGCCTCAACAGTGACATGTCCCTGGAAACATCACTCTCTCATATTTATCTTAGTAGTGACATATTTCTGGGAATATTACTCTCCTATCCACACTTCAGCAAAAAAAAATCCATGAAAACATCCCTCTCTCATCCCAGGCTAAGCTGTGACATTTTCCAAGAAATGTCAGTCTCCCATCTCTGGTTCAGCAGTGGCATGTCCCTAGAAAAGTCATTCTCCCATCCCTGATTAAGCATTTATATGTCCCTGAAAAGGTTACTCTCCCATCCCTGGCTCAGCAGTGACATGTCCCTGGAAAGGCCACTCCCCCATGCCTGGCTCAGCAGTGACATGTGCCTGAAAAGGTAATTCTCCTACTCCTGGCTCAGCAGCTACATGTTCCTGGAAACACCATTCTCCCATCCCTGGCTCAGCATTGACATGTCCCCGGAAATACCACTCTCTCATCCCTGGCTCAACAGTGGCATGTCCATGCAAGCATCATTCTCCCATCCCTGGATTAGTAGTGACATATATCTGGAAATATTCCTCTCCCATCGCTCGCTCAGCTTTCTATGATGTTTTTCTGGAAATATCACTCTCCGTATCCTGGCTCAGGAGTTCAGTGGTCTCTATTTCTCCCTACCACACCTTATCTGCCCCATTGGAACTCAGTGATTAGAAAAACATTCCTAGATCCCTGCTTGCTTCTGAAAAACAGATGTACGGAAGTGTAAGGGTTAACTGTATGGGTAATGTTAAGGTATAGGAATAGGTTACATAATAGGGACTGGGGAATTTCTTCCAGGCTGAATAGAAAGGGTCATGTGGCCTTCTCTTCATTTGCTGCTATAGTAACAGATAATGTGCAAATCAGCTGTTGGACCTGCAGATACATCCTTCAGAATTTGAACAAATCATTTGGTCTCTTTATTGTGTCTATATTTTTTTGATCATTTGAAATGATTGACTCTGTCAGCCCTCTTGTCCCTATAGTTAGCCCATCCAGATATTGATAGAGTTATAAACTTTTATTCAGGTCCTAATTTTTTCTTGCAAGAAAAAAGTCTAGTAAAAGATATATTTTCAACATATATGTGTAACGCCCTCTAGTGTTGATTTGTTTTTGTGTAAAGCTAAAGACTTGCTAGAAGCCTGGGTGTGAGTCAGCAAGGTTACTTTAGGTTAGGGCTGGAGGGCTCTACAGGTCAGTCCTCTAGTACCTCTCTACTGCTCTAGGGACTTGGGGTCGTTTTTAGAAGACAGTGGGCGGAGGTGAGGAAGGGCTGATCGGCATATTTTTGGGAGTGTGGGTGGTCATCCCATAAATATAAGAGTGCCTAGCCAGCAGGGGAGTCAGGTGGAAGAGGGAGTGAGGAAGTGCTGCTGGTGTGGAGCCTGGAAGGGGGCCCTGGAGGAGGTAGGTCTACCTCAGGGGCGGACTGACCATTTGGAAACTCAGACGCTGCCCGAGGGCCTTGGGTCAGTAGGTGGTCCCATGAGATGCCCCTGGTACCTTTTTCATAGGCTTTTTTGAGTTTGGGCAAGGACACAGGGGCCCCATGATCCCCTATTGCCCAGGGTCCCCATGAGTTGTCAGTCCGCCCCTGGTACCTACATGCTGGGAGCTGGAAAGAGAGACCTCCACTGTTCTATAGTCTACTAGGAAGGCCAACCTGTCAGCATGGGAAGAAACCAGCCCAGTGTAAGGCCTGAAAGCAGCTTCACCCTTACATCTACAGGAACAGGGTAGTGTGAGTACCCCCTGGGCCTACAAGGGAGAGGGCAATCAGGTGTCATTCAAAACTACCAATAAATAAATAATTTGCGCTAGTAAATGTGTATCAATATATAAATGTATATAAAGAAATCATCAAATCATCAGTCCAGAAAAAAATATATATATGCCAATACCACAAAAAAATATAAAAAAAAACTTTTAAGTGCAAAAAACTTTTGTGCAAAAAAAAGTGTCTAAATATGAAAAATTTCACCAAAAAACCTTGATAATATAATGGCAGATCATCCATAAATATATCTTCAGAAACGGAAACTCTGCAACACACCGATCCTCATCAATCGAAATAACAGGATGAAGTTAATCGAAAATCCACTTCTCCAATAGATAAAGGACCACCTTCAAACGTATCCATGGGGGGAAATGCCAAGCACTCGAGAGAAACAGAAAGACTTCATGGTGCAATATTATAAAAACCAATTCCTTTATTAGGTACTCATTGCACTTACTCAAGAGGTGTCCCAGCCGACACCAGCATCAACAGCATAACAGCAATCACATAAACGAGCCTGGCTACTCAGCACATGCGCAGTAGCTGGCAGCCAAAAACATAATGACGTCACATCAATCAAGCTCCGCCCTACGCGTTTCGTCATCGACGTCCTCACGGAGCGGATAAACCGCTCCGATCCATTATGCTCAATCCGCAGATCTGATCCATCCTGTGGGGATCGTCAGCTTTCTTTACAACTTACCTTTCTTGGAGTGGGTCCGGTGTCACCCCATATAGGTTGCATGTCAACGATCCCTGCATCGGATCCATCCTGCGGGGATCGTTGGCTTGCTTTACAGCTTACCTTTTTGTGGAGCGGGTCCGGTGTCACCCCGTGCGATCGGTGTCACCCGGTGCAGACCGCGCCCCCGCACCTGCCTCGGGAAGCCACTGCTTAAAGCAAGCACTTTCAGTAGCTCTAAATCAGATTTGCACAACGTTTAGGTGACATTTTTGACCATCCCTTTTTCAAAACTGCTTCAGCTCATACACATTTGTAGGATGTCTAATATGAATGGTTGTCTTGAGGTCACAATAATTTGTATTGTAATTGTACTGCCTTCCCTTATGTTGTAAAGCGCTGCATAAACTGTTGGCGGTATATAAATCCTGTATTATAATAATATTTATAATCAGCAAGTACTTTTCAACAACTGACTAAAAAATTATATAAATTTGAGCATATCTAAGAAACTAGAGCTGATGCAGTCTAGCCAATGCAATTTTCTGAATAAGCACCTCAAATAATCCCAAGAACAGGTCTAAAAAGCAAGGCACCAAGAAAAATGATTTCTTTTGTTGGGTTTCCAGTGGGAAAAAGAGGACATCTTATATTCAATAAGCTGATTATGCTGGATCATTTGAAACAATGTAGCCATGTAATATAAAATCATTTTGCTTCTGTTTTTTATTAATGACTTAACACCTTCCTGCCTGGCCTATAGCAGATTGACGGCTGGGCGGGACACTCAACCTTCTGAGTGGACATCATATGACATCCTATCAGAAGGGGCCATTCACGTGGCCGCGGGGCTGTGCATCGCCATGATCTGTCACTGGCTGTGTCTACGGGACACAGCTGATGACAGATTACTACACGGCCCGTTGCCAGTATCATGTGACCGCTGTGACCAATAGCAGAAGCGCACATGACACATGTGTACAATGGATGGCTTCCTGTCATGCCATCCATTGTATACAATTGCGTTGTTAGCTGTGATTGTTCAAAGCAGTTACATGGTACAGACAGGGCCAATCACAGCCCATCTGTATCATGGAGCTTTGCCCAATCACCCAATGAATCAGTTTTACAATAGATGCAAATATCAATTAAATACATTGGTATTAGCAATCATAATGTGTGTAAACAAAAAAAAATCCTGATCACTTGCCCAAAGTAGTTCATTTTACAATGCTAACATTGTATTGCTTTGGTCACAGTGTGTTGAATAAAAAAAAAAATAATAAAAAAAAGTAAAAATAATGTAATTAAAAAAAACAGAAAAATGTGAAAAAATAAAAGTATTATTTTTATTTTTTTTACATACTGTCACCAGTCAGTGTTTCTGATCACCCCCACACCTGTTATACTGTATACTGGTGACAATATGTACAAAGAAAAAAAATTGTGATTTTTTTTTTTTAATTTCTTCTTTTTCCAAAAAATTGTAACAAAAAATTACTTAAAAAAATTCACCATGCCTCTTACTAAAAACCTTGGATTATTTTCCAAGAATGGGTCATTTGGGGGGTCTTTGTACTATCCTGGCATTTTCGGGCCTCAAGAAATGAGATTGGCCGTCAGTACATTGATTGATCGATTGTCAGATGTATATACCATGGTTTGTGGACTCTATAACTTTCCTGCAGACTAAATAATATACACTAACTTGGGGTATTTTCATCAAAGAAATATAGTAGAATACATTTTGAGCTAAATTTATGAAGAAAGGTTGTTTGCAAAATTTTATAATAGAAACAAAGAAAAACGTGGGTTTTATTTTTAAAGGTTTTGGGATTTTTTGTATATTTTGCAAAAAATAAAAACTTAGAACTGTATTGTTGCTGTATTGTCTCCTGTTGTATTGTAAAGCGCTGAGCAAACTGTTGGCGCTATATAAATCCTGTATAATAATAATAATAATAACTCAGTGTTGATTAAATACCACTAAAAGAAAGCTCTATTTGTGTGAAAAAAATGATAAAAAATGTTTATGGGTACAGTGTTGCATGACTGCACAATTGTCATTCAAAGTGTGACAACACTGAAAATTGGTCTGGGCAGGAAGGGGGTAAAAGTGCCCAGTACTGAAGTGGTTAATTGTGTGTCTTTTAACACATTGTAATAAGATTTTGTTATATTTTATCACAGTATTTCTTCTTGAGTGTGCTTTAATGTCCTGCGTTTTGGGGGATCTCCCTCCTGTTCTTTTGTTGGGTTGTGTTTGTAAATTAATACATTTATAGATTTCATATATATTAAAATAAATAAAAAATAAATAATCACAACACATGACGTTAATTCATCTTCACAGTAATGAACATGCAAATGTGCCATACTTTGCAACGTATTCATACATGTGAGGACTTTCACATGCATTTTTATTATTTGGGGATGATAGATTACACTTTAAGCTTGGAAATCTCCGCTAGTGAACTCATTAAAGAGAATCGTTTTTCTATGCACAGCAGGCACGGTGAGCGAGGATGTCTGGTGTTTCCACTATGGATGCTTGCCATAGTGAAGCCCAGTGTGTGAGTAGAACTGCCTTGTTGGTATTCTGTGGAGAACAATGCCCCCTTCTAAGATGGATGGGGGAAGTCATGCATGCCAAGAGGTCAGGCAGCAAGATTTGTAACATGTTCACTTCAAACTGTGGGAATTCGAAGCTATGTCCAACCTTCTCACACACAAACTATCCTGAGCCCAGCAACAGATGAACAAGCAAACATACTTCAGTGGTTTCTCAGCTGAGCTCTGCCTATGAAAAAGCAAAGTAATGACCTCATAACGTGTCACTGAAAAGACTAATTCACCCTATTTGTATGCTCACGAAATCATGGGAGGTTACTTGCGTTCATTCCGCTCATTAGGGGCACTGGGATACTGGGAGGCAGTTGGCGGTAAAGCTTCATCTCAGCGTAGAACTCATTTCTATCAAGCCCTCTGGAATCAAGGCATTCCCCTGCAATGAACACATTGAAAAGAAATGCTATATTTACTAGTTTGATGTCATGGTGGTGTTTAACACAGGTAATGGTAAAAATAAAAGTTATGCCATAGAAAACAGAAACCTTTGCGCTTAACTTATGTGAATCAGCCCTGAAAGAAGTTATTATTATACAGTACAGTATTTAATCGTTTCAATACCGTGCAATTTTACACCTTCCTGCCCAGGCCATTTTTCAGGTTTCAGCGCTCTCACACTTTGAATGACAATTGCGCGGTCATACAACACTGTACCCAAACTAAAATTTTATCATTTTCTTCACACAACTATAGCTTTCTTTTGGTGGTATTTAATCACCGCTGGGGTTTTTATTTTTTGCTAAATTAACAAAAAAAGACCAAAAATTTTGGAAAAAAAACACATTTTTCTTTGTTTCTGTTATAAAAGTTTACAAATAAATAATTGTTCTTCATAAATTTAGGCCGAGATGTATTCTGCTACATGTCTTTGGTGAAAATAACCCAAATTAGGATGTATTTTTTAGTTTGTAGGAAAGTTATAGAGTTCACAAACTATGGTATAGATCTGAATATTGATCAATCCTGAAGTACTGACAGCCAATCTAATATCTTGAGGTCCAAGAATGTCAGAATAGTACAGATATCCCCCAAATGACCCCTTTTTGCAGAGTAGACAGTCCGACGTACTTCATAAGAGGCATGGCGAGTTTTTTGAAGTTGTATTTTTTTGTCATAATTTTTCGGAAAATGAAAAAATTTAAAAAATTATTTTCACTATTTTTTTTTTACATACTGTCACCAGTGCAGTACAGCGTCATCATATAACTGGCATGGCGGTGAACAGGGACACTGACTGGTGACAGTATGAAAAAAAAAAATATATATATATATATTTTTTTTTTTTTATTATATTTAATTTTTTATTACATTTTTTTTTATTTTTTTAAATTTTTTTTTCATATTTTACTATGACCAAAGTAGTACAATGTTACCATAGTAACATTGTACTACTTTGGGGAAGTGATCAGTATTTTTTTATTTATTTTTTTTTTTTTACACAATTTGCTTATAGCAAAGAATTACTTTGCTATAAGCAAGCATTTACCTGAATGAAATCGATTCATTCAGCTTTTTTTTTTTTTTTGTGCTTAGCTGTGATTTGGTCACAGCTAATCACATGACATGTGCATGTGATTAGCTGTGACCATTCACAGCTAGGCACTAGTATACAATGGATGGCATCATGAATGAAGCCATCCATTGTATACAACTGTCATGTGACCTGCTGTGATTGGTCACAGCAGGTCACATGGTACCAGCAACGGGAGCCGGTACTCGGATCTGTCATCGGCCGTGTCCGAGGTGCACGGCCGGTGACAGATCGCACTGCTGCGCCGCTCTGCATTAGCGCAAACTGCGCATGTGCGGGAGCACGCCAAATGGCGTGCACCCGGAGTGCAGAGACACTTTTGAAGCCGCCAAACGGCCATTGGCCGGGCGGCTAATGGTTAAATAGTGCTAAAAGGTTTGCTCAGCGCTGTACATTATAGTGGGAGACAGAACATGAGACAATACAGTATCAATACAATACATGAGGGGTTCAAAAGGGCCCTGCTCTTTCGAGCTTACAGTTGTTTAGAAGTTGTTTGACAATGATTCAGATTTTGTTTAGTTTTTTAACCACTTTTTTTATTATTTAAACAATTTTTTATTATTATTATTATAAAGGATTTCTATAGCACTAATTGTTTGCTCAGCGCTTTACAATATAACGGGAGACAATACAGCAACAATACAAATATGAAGAGGATCCTCCTGCGCTTAAATGGAGCCCTAACCCTAAAGCTGCTAGCACTAAACTTATACCCAATAAGTGTAAGTGACAAATAATAAACACAGTGTAGCGCTAAACATCAAACTAATGTGATAAATACTTCCAAAAATCTAATTGAAATACAAAAATATAAGTGAATGTAATAACATATATATGTTGTACTATAACATATATATAAGTGCACAACACTCAGTCCCCCATGAAATCCACACTTGAGGGATCCAATATGCCAAATAAATGATATGTGCAACAGTTAACCCATTGACTGCACCTAGATGTGAATCCCTTCCAAGCCAGTGTAATTAGTACAGTGCAAGTGTATAGTGTCAGCACTGACCACTGTATTAGTGTCACTGGAAATGTCAGTGTCATTTAGTCAGTTCCCATCCAGCATCAGTTAGTGCCAGATTGCCCACCACATAATCTCAGTCCCATTATAAGTCACTGATCACCCCAATTACTACTATAAAAAATAGCATTGTTTGTAGATTCTATAATTTTTACACAAACCAATGAATATATACTTATTGTGATTTTTTTTTTACCAAAGATATATAGCAGAATACATTTTGACTTAAATTTATGAAGATATTTGATTTTTTTAAATTTGTTATCGGATATGTTTTGTAATAGAAAATAGAAACTTTTTTTTTAAATTGTCTTGGTTTTTATAATAAATTTAAAAAAAACACAGTGGTGATCAAATACCACCAAAAGAAAGCTCTATTTGTGCGAAAAAATGATATGAGTTTAATTTGGGTACAGTGTTGCATGACCATGCAATTGCCAGTTAAAGTAGCACAGTGCAGTATAGCAGAAAATGGCCTGCTTATGAAGGGGATAAAAATTTTCAGAGTTCAAATGGTTTAAGTCAAATTTCTTTTAGCTGAATTAACTGCTAATAACAGAACTTACAATCTCTTGCTGTTGTTTTAATCATTTTGCTCCTATAAGCTTCCTACTTATACTGCCCCCCCAGCTATGCATTCCCACTCCAGGTATGTGGGTGCCCCCTGTGCCTTCTGGGATCTGTGAACTCCCACTGGAGCCTCTAATAAGTGCGCACTCCCATTTAGAATTATAATTGCCTAATTACTCCCTGCACCGCACATGCACCACAGCCATGACTTTCCACCTTCTCCACAGCAGTGACTGACAGCGGCTCCTGAGTCATTGTGGTTTTTGCTGAGTGTCCCCTTTAGGATGTAGTTGTAATTCTAAACGGGAAGGGTGTGGGGACACATGTAGTAAAGATGTGGAGACTCCAGAGGTTCCTCTCGCATCACTAACCTGCTAAGTGACATATCAGCATGGATGTCACTCCACTTCCGCAAACTAAATCTTTCCAAAACAGAGCTCATACTATTCCCTCCAGCCCATGCCTCCTCCCCTGACTTCTCCATTAAGATCAATAATACAACCATCAGTCCCTCCCCTCATGCCAGGGTACTAGGTGTAATCCTAGACTCCCATCTGTCCTTTCAGCCCCAAATCCTATCACTGTCCAAATCTTGTAGACTTCACCTCCATCTCCAAGATACGCCCGTTCCTAACCTCGGAAACCACTAAGCAACTTATTCACTCCCTGGTTATCTCTCACCTTGACTATTGTAACTCCCTCCTCATTGGCCTACCTAATCGCAGTCTATCCCCTCTTCAGTCTATCATGAATGCTGCTGTCAGACTCATCTATCTTACTAACTGTTCCATATCTACCACCCCTCTCTGCCAATCCCTCCACTGGCTTCCCACTGCCCAACAAATAAAATTCAAAACATTAACAATAACATATAAAGCCATTTATAACTCTGCCCAAATTACGTCACCAATTTGTCTCCAAATATCACCCAAACCGTACTCTGCGCCCCTCACACGACCTCCTGTTCTCTAGCTCCCTTGTCTCCTCCTCCCATGCTCGTCTCCAGGACTTCTCCAGAGCCTCCCCCATCCTCTGGAACGCTCTACCCCAATTTATTGCCTACTTTGCCCACTTTTAGGTGATCTCTGAAAACCTGTCTCTTCACGGAAGCCTATCCTGCCTTCAGCTAATGACCAAATCTTCTATTTCTCCCAGCAGTTCGTCCCCCACAGTTATTACCTTTTGTACCACCAGCCCCTCCCTCTTAGATTGTAAGCTCCAAGGAGCAGGGCCCTCCTAACCCTCTTGTATTGAACTGTATTATTGCTGTATTGTCTCCCGTTATATTGTAAAGCGCTGAGCAAACTGTTACAAACGTTAAATTGATTTTTTTTTTTGTATTACAAGAATTTAGTGTCACTTTAACCACTTGCCCTCCTGAGGATTTACCCCCCTTAATGACCAGGCCTCTTTTTGCTACTCGGCGCTGCACTAATTCAACTAATAATTGCGCGGTCATGCAATGCTGCAAAACGAAATTTACGTCCTTTTTTCACACAAATAGAGCTTTCTTTCAGTGGTATTTGATCACCTGTGCGCTTTTTATTTTTCACGCTATAAACAAAAAAAAGACCAAAAATGTTTAAGAAAAATTATATTTTTTATTTCAGCTATAAAAAATATATAGTAAACTCAAAGTTGGTTATAAATTTGAGCCAAAATGTATTCTGTTACATGGTTTTGGTAAAAAAAATCCAAATAAGTGTATATTGATTGCTTTGTGTGAAAGTTATAGCGTCTACAAACTATGGTATAGATACTGCAATTTACGCCATTTTTTTGCTATACAGCGCTGTGGTAGTTTAACGGACAATTGCGTGGTCATGCAATACGGTACATAAATTAAATTTATGTCCTTTGTTTCACACAAATAGAGCTTTCTTTCGGTGGTATTTGATCGCCTGTGCGTTTTTTATTTTTTGCGTTATTAAAAAAAAAAGGCTGACAATTTTGAGAAAAAAAACAATATTTTGGACTTTTTGCTATAAAACATGTCCAGTAAAAAAAATGTAAAAATCAAATTTCATCATGAATTTCAGCCAAAATGCATTCTGCGACATGTCTTTGCTAAAACAAAACCCCAATACGTGTAAATTAATTGGTTTATGTGAAAGTTATAGCGTTTACAAATGGCGGGAAAGATACTGGGATTTTAAATGGCGGCGACTGATAATGGCGGCGATCAGTGACTTATGGCAGCGATCAGCGACTTTTGGCAGGACTGCGGCGGACATTCTGACACTGGGGGGGAACTGACTTAGGGTCACTGACATCCCCAGTGACACCAATACAGTGAGCAGTGCAAAAAAAAAAAACACTGACACTGTACTAATGGCACTGGGGAGGAAGGGGTTAACTTTTTTATTTCCTGAAAGGGTTAACTGTGTGAGGGGAGTGTTTTACTAGGGGACGGGGGTGTGTACTGCAAGGAGGACATGCTGATCGGGAGAGATAAACTCTTCTCTCCTGCTCAGCATGTCAGGAGATGACAGGGAGCTGACAGAAAGCAGAGGTACTGCAGCCCTGCTCAGTGATTGCTGCTAATCGGCGGGACACAGCCGGTAACGAACAGCTGTGACCCGGCAACAGACATCCGCGGCCGTGATCAGTGGGAGAGGTAGGGCGGTGGCATGCCTCGCGCGCCCCCTACCTGTTTTGCAAACACACATTTTAAAACGTGGTTTTGCCCAGCCATGCCGCCCTGCCGCTGTATTTCTACAGTGGCTGGGTGGCATGTGGTGAAGGCAGTGTTTCTCAACCTTTTTCCAGTCTGGGTGCCCTTGAAAAGTATTTTCAGTCATGAGGCACCCCTATCTAAGGCTTGGTTCATGTTACTGTGTGTCGCGGAACGCACGTGAAATCATGCTCATTCCTGACACGCAGACAAGTGCTCTGCTCTTTAGGGGTACCCCCATACATTGGCAATGCAAGGAGTTTATAGTGTTGTGCATTTCAAAATTAAGGTCAGGGACAACTTTCCCTGCAGTTCTGTGGGTAAAGCAGTCCATTGAAATGAAGCACACCACTGGGGGGCTTTGGTTTTAGGTAAGTCTGTCATAAGTAGTGCATACTAGCACATTATGACTAAAACCACCCAGTTTGCTGCCACTTTAACTGCTGGATTGTGTAAGACCAGGACTCAATGACCAGTCCTGGATTAACATGTCCCAAAAATGGAGTCCTTTCGGATGTGTAGATCTGAAACTAACAGCATGTAAAATAGCCCCTAGAGGACATATTTTGATGACAAAACATGTCATGCAGAGCCTTCCTCTGACGTTATTGTGCTGTTGGCCATGTTGGATATGGTTCATGTGAATGCTTTTAATTGTTCTACAGCTTTTTTCTTTCAAGTTGGAGTTCCATGTTTTGGGGTGTGATACAGGAAGTCTGCCAGTTCTCTATATTATAAAGCGGGTTGGGACCCCCTGCAATTAAGGGGTCTCCATTTTCTGGTAAGCCTCCATTCGTTACTTTGGTGGTGGTGTGCACTCTGGTGACCAGTTGAAGCAAGTTTTATCTACATTTGCACTTACAGCATTGTCTACAATAATACCATTGATTGTGGAATTTTCTTCTCATACATATGCACTATGGTTTATTTCTATATGGACTTTTTGTTATTGTTTTTGACATTTTTCTACTAACCTTTATGATTATTTGAGGTGAATTTTTTGCACATTGAGATCTGACCTATCCTTAGCCTCAATCACACTTCAGAGGTGTGAGGGTCTTCATAGGGCTAATAGATAATGCATGATATTTTAGGTTAATTTGACCACATATCATGGTTTCTTACATGTATTTATGCTTACTGTACTCACTCAGTTTATTCAATCAATTTTTTTAAAATTTTGATCAACTTCAGAGGGGTGAAGGTCTTTATAGGACATATGTACACACTTATTTAGTTTAACTATTACAGCATTTTATTTTCAATTTTTAATCACTTTTCAGAGGTGTGAAGGTCTCCATAGTGCTCATAAAGTTTAAGGGTTCACCTAGCACAGTATCCATTTGAATTAGCCTTTTAAGAGACGATATCCTCTTATATACTTGCAGCTTTGTGACTTCAGTTGATTGGGGATTTGCACGGTTTGATCTTACATACATTGAAAATGGTCTCTGTTGCATACTGTCTATTCAACTCTTTCCTTTAATTCAAAATTTAAATATCAAAACACCCAAGGGTCATTATGCATTATGCATTAGATGTATTGATCTCTAATTGAATCCTCTAAAATAATGCAGGATCATAAGGTAAAAAATTATTGCTGACCTTTACAAGCAAGTGTTAGCTTCTATAATGCTTGGGTACCTCCAGAGATGAAATTCTAAGCAGTGTAGTAAAAATTTCTTCCTACTACTTCTCTGTAGGAATGACTGCTGAAGTAAAATATGGTATTCTATTAGCTTGTTATCATTTCATTTCTACTGATACTTCTATAAAGCGGATCTTCGCCCTCTCTAAGTACTCCTCTCCTCTTCACCCATCCTTCAGGGGTTAACATGTGGGGTGATCAAAGGGTTAACTGTGTGCTGTTTTACTAGAGGGCTGTGTGTTAGTGCTTCACTGTAAGCACACTGCTTTGCATAGCTGTGCTGTGCACAGCTATGCAAAGCAATGTGCATGAGCTGACAGGGAGGAGAACTGTTCTCCCCCCCGTCGGAGAGGCTCAGCATTCACCGGCAAGTATTTACCAGTCGGGACCAGGTGTTTAACTGCCATGGCTGAGAATGGTGGCACGGGTAGGGCATGCATGTGCCCCCTGCATGGAAATGCAAAGTCACGTATATATACATGATTTTGCGCACCCGTGCCGCCCTATAGCAGTATATTTGCTATAGGGCGGACGGGAAGCAGTTAATAGAAAAAACATCTAAGTACCTTTTTCTTAATAGATATACAGCTGTCACATAACCCAGCTCCTTCCCAGCCTGTCTGCAGGGAAACAGTGACAGGAGGAGCATCTAGTCCTCTGCTGCTGATCACATGTTCAAAATAAAACAAAATAGCCTTTGGGGTACAAAGTAAAAATAAATAGTTAATATCAATAAACATTTTTACATTGTCATAGAAATATATATTTGAAATCAAATCTTTATTATTTTGTGGAAATAACATGGTGAGGGTGGATTTCTGCCAGTCGCAGGCTGTGTTATGCCCCTCCAGCCTGCGTATTAGAATAACAGGGAGGTGAAGCCTCTATCAATCAAGATGTAATACACACACCTCCACACACTGTATTTAGCTGGTTATTGGGCATGGAGGCGGAAGGGAGGGGCTGTCATTTACCACTGTGTATATGGCCACATGTGTAACTCTATAATCACATGGGCTGCTCATATGTGATAGGGAAGAAATGCTCAGCATAGAAACTCACTGAAAACTGAGCATGTGCACAGTTGCCTCTAGAGCTGCAAAATCCCCAAATGAATTGGGGACACGAACAGAAGGTGGAGATGGAGAGCAGAAGGATCAACCAGTTTTTTTTGCGGAATACAGAAAACAAATCTCATAGTGACTGAGTGAGTATGAACAACATGTAATATCACATTTATTTTTAGTTTTTTATGATGTGGGTTTAGTGACACTTTAACTTTTTTTTTTTTAATAAAGATGTACACTGTGCTGCCTATGCCTTCTGAGATATGCATGTCACATATCCCAGGAGGCATAACCCTTCATTTACAAAAGAGGAGGTAAGAGTGCCCAGCACTGCATCATTAGGGGGGGCGTGCCATCAGAACCTAGAAAAATCGTTGGGTCTCTCAATGACATCATAAACAAAATGTCAGCACTGGTCCGAGTAGTGGCAGAAGATGAGAAGATCTAAGCGGGAAAACACTGGATCCTCTTGGTGGGTGAGTATCTGAAAAGTATTCAACACACCACTCGGTAAGCTGGGGAAGAAAAAAAGAATCATGGAGAGGAACAGGTGAAGATCCTCTTAACATTCTATAAAAGTTCACATGCTAATCACTTTTTTACGAAAAGATCTACTTCTTTTTGAGTTCTTGGGGCTGTCAATCTACACTGCTAAGGCCTCATGCACACTGGGAGTCAAAAACTCCACTTATAAGGGACTTTGACTTTTTTCACTTGCTCATTCAGGAGAGGAGCATTTTGGCTGGAAAAACACCCAACGCACCTAAATGTGCCTAAACATGTCAAAACATGCCTAAACACTATGCTCGTCTAGTGCTTGACCGTTCCTTTATTTCAATGGCCAGAATAAATTATTATTACGGCCAATAAAATGAATGAATGTTCAAAAGCTTGACCTGCCTAAACACATTTGCAAAACGTGGCTTTAGGCACAATTTTTACTCCGCTCTTCTCCTGCTAGGAGAAAAGATGTTCAGAAGAGCTGGGTAAATGTGAATGAGGCCTAAGACAAATAAACACATGCTCTTTACTGCACAGTGGAATCTATGATCCTGATAATTGCTCCTAGAGACTTCATAGTTTGCCTCAACAGCCTCCCTAATGGGGCCCCCTTCCCAACCCAAGTAACAGAACAGCCATGTGGGCTGCTATGGCTGTAAGCACACTACTTGCAATAATAACCATTCACCATTTTGCTGAACAATAGTGTTTTCTTAAAGTCTGTGCTCCCACTAATGAGGCTTGCCATTGTAACCTGAAAAAAGGCTAAGGCAAGCCATAGATGATGAGATTTTCTTTTCTGCAATCATGGGTTGCAGGAAAGAAAATAGCTAATTTCCTTCCCTCAGCATTTTTGTGTTCTGCTGGAGGGGAATTGTAACTGCAGAACACAATGATTAATGATTACTATAGCCATCGGCTGTAATTGCATACAAAAAATATGACAGACTGGTTGTACAAACATTGATCGATGGATCAACTTTAGTACAACCAACCTGCCCATAGATGGATCGAATCTCAGCTGGTCTGGATGAACCGGCCGAGATTCGATCTATCTCTGTGCGGCTTTAGATGCAATGCTGGAATACACCTTATTAAAGTGGATGTTTTTTTTTTTGTTCCATTTGATCCATTTCCTATTCCATGACCGCTAAATTTGACATGTGTGACTTTGGTTATGCAAATATACCTGGATGCAGTTGCTTGAAAAAGGCACCAAATACCGACCAAAATAATGAAAACGGGGCAACACCCCGAGGAACAGAAACAAAACAACAAAGTAAAAAAAAAAAAAGAAAGAAAAAACATTCAATGGCAAATATTAGGAAGAAGAAATGTTCTATATTATCTTGATCCTTCTGTTATTTATACCTATTATCGTGTATGTATGAATTTGAGTTACGGACCTCCAACTGTACACTCCTGGAGGGTTAGAGACTGATGTGAATTAACAATATACCAGGGGCGGACTGACCATTTGGAAACTCGGGCACTGCCCTAGTACCTTTTTCATAGGCTTTTTTGAGTTTGGGCAAGGACACAGGGGCCCCATGATCCCCTATTGCCTGGGGGCCCCATGAGTTGTCAGTTCACCCCTGCAATATACTGTATATTATTTATTTATTTCCGGTACTTATATAGCGCCTTCAATTTACACAGCACTTTACATATATATATTGTACATTCACATCAGTCTGTAACCCTCAAGGGGCATACAATCTAAAGTCCCTAACTCACATTTATACATACACATACTAGGGCCAATTTAGACAGGAACCAATTCACCTACCAGCATGTCTTTGGAGCAGGGGCGGACTGACCATTTGAGCACTCGGGCACTGCTTGAGGGCCCAGGGTCAGTAGGGGGCCCCATGAGATGCCCCTGGTACCTTTTTGATAGGCTTTTTTGAGTTTGGGCAAGGACACAGAGGCCCCATGATCCCCTATTGCCCAGGGGCCCCATGAGTTGTCAGTCCACCCCGCTTTGGAGTGTGGGAGGAAACCCACGCAGGCACAGGGAGAACAGGCAAACTCCAGGCAGGTAGTGCCGTGGTTGGGATTCGAACCTACGACCCTAATGCTGCCAGGCGGAAGTGCTAACCATTTAGCCACTGTTCTGCCCATATATGTATATGTAAATGACTGCGTAAATTGACAGCGCTATATACAGTAAGTACCTGTGATAAACAAATATATAATTCAAGGTGTATATGGTGAGCAGTTACGATGTAGTTACCAAGTACAAAATTAGATTTAATATGTCAACAGTTTAGAGAAAAAGGAATTTGGCTTTTAATTGTTCGCTAGTGGCTACTTTACACTAGTGACTGCTTTTTGCAATAGGTAGTGGATCGCCTTTTCTCATTTCCACTGATATTTACCTTCATCGTGTGATATATCCCTTGCTTTTTCAATCACCCTCTGGAGTTCTTAAAAATACTCAGTACTTACAGGGATAGAGGCACATGTGACCATTTTCCCTTTCCTTCAGTAATGCATTGTTCAGCATATAAGCAGTCAATCACAGCCCTGAGTACAGTCAAACAGGATGGAGAAACTCCTTAGTCCTGTGCAAGCAATAACACAGACCACATGGATTGTAGCTCAGCACTCAGGTAAGTGAACAGGGAGAAAGGGAAAGGTGTGTATAACTTTAACGCTGAATTCCAGGAAAGGCAAATATCATCAAAATACAAGATACATGTGTATTCTTACTTGTATTTTGGTGTGCTTTCCGTATTTCTTCCAGATCTGAGCAGAAATTCAGCGTAAAACTTGTCCAGGAGATTTCTATAACAAAGACCAGTCACTGCTGCACTCTCTCCTTGTGCAGGGTAACTGGTCCTGTCTCCTCCCCCTCCTGTAGTTTTCTGTAGGCAGCTTGTAGTGGCTGGGGTCTGCTGGACCCCTCCTACAGCTTTGCTCTCTGCACAGACTATGTGCAGCACTGTGATGATGTCACTGCTACTTTTACAAGGTAATATCCGTATTTGTAAAGGCATTTGGTACACACAAAAGTGCATGTATATCATTTATGGCTACTGAGCAATATGTTTAAGTGAAGGTTTTGTGCCTGGAGTATCCTCCTTGCATTCCCAGCCCAATCCATACAACCACTAAAACTAAGCACAGTATAACAGACAAACCAAAATTATAGAAAAAGAGCAAGCACAATACATAAAAATATCATTTTTATATTTTTAATAAAAAGCTGTTACAGTTTCATCTTCAGTGAAAATACAAAGTTGTCAATTTGGTAGTGTACACAGATCAGAAATACATGGAATGGTTTTGGGTATAAAAATGGTTGTTAAGATGCGGCATGTTCAGTTCATGCAAGGGGAATAACGCTTCTGTGGATGATGGGCAGAATACAATTTCCAGTCTATGCCTTCTCATACTGACGAACAGAGACAATATCACCAAAAGTAAGAGTCTGCGGAAAGAATTTCAAAAAGGACATATTTATTTATATTCTTATACATTTTTTATATAAACAGGTATTCACCATATCAACGTTTCTCAACCTTTTTTTTTTCTTACAGTGGAAGAAATCTTGCAATAGTTTTCTGGTCTTAGGTAACCCCCCAATAAGGAAAGATGATTATACCTACAGCTCATGGCATATTAGCATGATCAGTAGTTTCTTAGACAGTTTTAAGTAAAGAAAGGGGTGTATTTAAACCCCCATATTCTTTAAAACAAAATTGTTTCCAGTAATCACAACAAAATTAAACATGTAATAAAAATAATGTTCTGAAAAGAAACAGAAAGTAAGTCTGTTTTTCAAAAGAACAAGTTCTCCAGCAGAAAGTATCCGTAACAGGGATGAGACAAACTATTTAACACTAAAGTGGTATTAAAACCAAAAGCAAATGTATTATATTTTAGCTTACCAATTCTTAGATGTGATGGCTGTATTAGTTTTCTTTTTTAGGCTTTCTTTCTTCTATTGTCATCTAGTGACCCAGCCAGTAAATCAAAAGCACAAGCTCTCTAGCAGTGTGTATCAGTTACAGGGATGAGACAAACCATCTAACTCTAGCAGGGGTGCTTGCGATGATCAGCTTTTATTTATCTAAACTTTTTATCCCAAAAGCAAAAACTGTTTGCTGTAATTGATTATAAAATCTTAGCTCGAGTTTGGCTTCAATTTGTTAGTGTATCTAAATCTACTAGTCAGGGCTTTTTTTCAGCAGGAATCCAGGGGAATGCAGTTCCAGCACCTCCAGCACTAAATGTATGTAATGGGAAGGGGTGGTGGGGTGTACTGCAGGGTCCATTGATGCTGGCTGCTGTGGGATCTAATGTCACTGGAGGGGATCTATTTTTGCAGTGAGGGGTGTTTATTGATGCTAGGGAGGTCTATTGTTGATAGTGGGGGATCTATTGTTGCTGGGGTGTCTTATGTTGCTGTGGGGTCAACTATTGCTAGGAGAGATCTACTGTTGAGGGAGGGGGCCATCATTGCTACCTGCTGGAGGGTCTATTGATGCTGGCTGTGGGGAGACCTGTTGATACTGCCAGGGGACTATTGCTGCTGGGAGAGTATTTTATTGCAGGTAGTCCATTTCTGCTGGGGGGAGGAACTATTTTTGCTGGCTGCGGGGGATTATTTTACTGCTTTTCTTTTTATTACAAATTCCATACAAATCAATACTTGGTTCTGTATTCTCTGAAAGGGCGGTACTGGGAGGTAGGTAAGGGGTGGAACACAGGGACAAAGCTGGACAGAGGCCTGGAATGGGGAAGTTCCTGCACCTATTCTTTGAGAAAAAAAGCCCCCTTCCCCAGACTGACAATGCTGCTGTCCAAATGTGTCCCCTGTACTGTGCCTCCTGTACTCCTTAATCCAGAGCAGTGACACTTTAATACAGGAGGCAGGGGAGGACTGACCATTTGAGCACTCAGGCACTGCCCAAGGGCCCGGGCTCAGTAGGGGGCCCCATGAGATGCCCCTGGTACCTTTCATTGGCTTTTTCATAGGCTTTTTTGGGTTTGGGCAAGGGCACAGGGGTGCCATGAGTTGTCAGTCCGCCCCTGACAGGAGGTGTGTTACTGGCCAGGTCACCAGGTGAAAACAGAGAGGAAAAAAGACTAACAAAGGAAAACTAATGCAGCCACCACATTTAATGATTAGTAAGCTGCAATATGTTACGTTTTTAGTTATCGGTATAATATTGCTTTGAATTGGTGGTCATTGTAAGCAAGGGATCAGTCAGCCTCACGGAACACTGCAGCAACCTCTGGAGAAACAGCAGGGTTCCGAAGAACTCTGTTTGAGGAAGGCTGCTGTGTATTATTATGCACAATTAATCCTTCAGGAAAGCATGCTTCTATCTGATTTAATGCAAGGCTTCTTTTCTTTACTGTATATAGTTACTTCTTTTCATTAAGGTACATAACAGAAATAATAATCTTTTGGACTCACCATACTTATATACAACCCGTGTAAACCTATATAACATCAGAACCTACCTTAACTATCCAATCAATTTGTATCCAATCAGACAGGCCCTTGTACTACATACTTGTTAGTAGGTCTAAAGGAGTTTGTATAATCAGATTGTAATGTGTGTGATGAGCTTTAGAAGCCTAAGAAGAACGGCAGAGCAAACAAATTCCTTCTTTACAGCTGTCTTATGTTAAATACATTGAAATCAATGTATCCCAAAGGATACAAGGAGTTTAATTTTATGCTTCTAAACAAGTAAAATCTGTGGCTCAGCAGATACAGAAAACCCCAAGCAAGCTTAGGTGAGGAGTAACTAGTCATTCAGCACTATCCAAAGCTTCTAAAATTAAACTCTGTAATAATCTATACACTTCTGTGGTTACCTGAAGTTCTACATGAAGCAAAGTGTCATACAACTTAAGACATCTCTTCAGCTGCTAAATAATTGGATTTTGGTTTAATCTAAGAAGAACTGGCGGTGGTAATGTATAGATCACATCAGTATATCTTATTTCAACACAGATGGCTTTGACATAATTACTGAGCTAGTGATTAACTCATTTAGGTTTAAGTAAGGAGATTTACTCTAAAGTCTAGGAATCACCAGACCCTCTGCAATTCAAAAGTCTGTATGTATCCAATCAACTTCATAAAGGCTAAGCTTCTAAAGAGATAGATTTAAATTATTGGCCTAATCAGATTTTTGGTCTAAGTGGGAAATGCTCTTTTCAGGATTTCCATGGGATCCCAGACATCTTGAAATCACTGATGAAAAATCCACTGGATTGACATTGGACTGATTAACCCACTTTTCTACTCACACTATGTTAAAATCGTTTTTTATAATCTTAACAATTAATTAATTGTAAAATATGTTTTGCAGAAAAAGGAAACTTGAGAAATGCTTGGTTAATATGACAATATTTTAATTGAACATTATATATATATATATATATATATATATATATACCGGTATATATATATATATATATATATATATTATTCTAAATAGAATATATATATATATATATATATTTTTCTAAATAGAATATATATATATATATATATATATATATGTCACACCAGTTTGTTAAAGAATTTTCCCAAAATTAACATGAAACCACATTTTCTACCCCTTATAGGTGGTTAGCTTGGGGGGCTCCCGGCACCTATATACCCATACCAATACCCATCCATGGAATTTTTCCATATTACTTCCATATTACTTCTTAATAGGCTGACAAAAGACAACTCACCAAAGGCAAAAATAAAATAGGTTGCCCACATTGAATGTTGCTGGGGTGCTTCAAAGAACCAGAGAGAACAACTCTGCAGCCTTCTCTTGTATGTTGATTTATTTCATCCATTTTTTCTTCTAACCAGTCATTAGAAAAATATGATAAAATACTATTGGCATGAAATGGTAGATTATGTAACATAGGTTGTTCTCTCTGATCTCCCTGAGCATGCCAGGAATCCTCCAAAATGTATATGCAAATAATGACGTCCTGTAGGTTAGAGTAAAAGAATGCTTCACCATTTGCAACAGCACAATGTATAGGAAGGCTCAGCAACCTATTGGAAGGCTTGGGAATAGTCACATAGGATACGGGCCAAAGCATGCTTATTTTCTATGTGTTTCAGAAAGTCTGTATTTGCATACTTACAGTGGGAAAATTCACATGGCACACTGAAAGTTGGCATATGACCTTGGATATCCAGGTCTTATCAAATTTTTTTTCCAAATGATGACTTTTTATTAAAGAGGACCTAATCAGATTTCAGAGGCATTACCAGCTTCTGTTATTTTATTTACTCACCATAACCATTTTGCCATCCTTTATTTCTCTTACAAATTTTGTTTCTTTGCCATCCCACTTCTGTACATGGACTAATTTATCTCCTTCCAGTGTTACAGTAGACTGTTAAGAAGAGATAACAGTTACCAAAATGTAGGAACAATCTAAAGTTTAGTTTACAGTAGGCTGTAATTAAGAGATAATAGTGATGATTTCCTAAAGGAATAGAGGCTGTTAAAGTGGTTCTAAAGGCAAAAAGGTAAAAAATATGTTATACTGCCTTCACCCCACCTCTAAACGCTTACCTGACACCACTCTCAATCCACTGCTGTCCCTGTGCATAGACCCGCTCTCCCTTTTTCCTGTATTCTTGGGCTTTACTGAAAGCCATTGGCTCCTGCTGCTGTCAGTCAAATCCTGTGAGAAGGGAGCCGGGGCCGAGCTGTGCTGCGTGTGTCCATGGATGCACACAATCCAGGTCAGATTTCAGCCTGCACATGTGCCTCCATAGTAAGTGGCTTGCTATGGTGGCACATGCAGAAAAGGAGGAGCCAAGATCACCAGCAGGAAATCCCAGAAGAAGAGGTTCAGGGACGCCCTGTGCAACGGCATTGCACAGAGCAAGTAAGTATAACATTTGCAGTTACTTTATTGTTCACTTTGAATGGAAATGTTCAACTACATTAGTGAGGTGAAGCTGGGCTCACTTCAATCATCTAATCACATGAACGTAAAAATCCATATTTTTTTTAATTTCCCTAGCACATATCTTGGTATTGAAAGTAAACACAGCTTTACCATATTTACTAAGCCAAGTGAACATACACTTTGCTACAGAGGCTCAATTCCTTTAGTAAATTTACCCTGTTAACAATGATTAGCTCTCAGCAAATGTATTAATAGTCTACAGAAATGATTTAGATTGTACAGATAAGTTAGAACAAATTATATGACCAGGAATAATACAGATACACATTGGGGGAGAGTACAAAATCTGGTGCAGCTTTGCATAGAAACCTATCAGCTTCCACGTTTTATTGTCAGAGCCTAATTGAGAAAACTAAGTTAGAAGCTGATTGGCTACCATGCACAGCTGCACCAGGTTCTGAGCACTCCAGTTTTAGTAAATCTCCCCCATTGCCCATCTGAGGCAGAACAATTATCTGCAAACAGTTTTCCATACAGCCCAGTTAATTTTACTCTCAAGTTTGGTAAATAATCCCTACCCACTATTGTATGATTTCTATTGATTAGATAATTAGCATTCTCAAATAAAATAATATAACAGTGGAACTAGACTGACAGCTAAAACAATCCTTTCTACTAAATGGACAGCAGTTATCAAATGAAACCAATAGTTTGAATCAATCTACATTTTGTAACAGGAGCTGAAAACATTTAATATACATTCTCACTTCTACATGGTGCATTCTGATATAAATTATGTTTTGTAAAACTTTGTAAAATCCCAACAGTATGTTTTATCAAATTCAAATTTCCAAATGCTTAACTGATGACATTTAAATGCTAATTCAGTTCCCTAGGAATAACTTGACAACAGTTTATAAAGTAAAAAAAAATACATACTGTATATTTTAGACGTGTGTTTCTTGGTCATGCAGTAATAAAAGCAACCTGACTAGATCTATAGTCAAATATGCACAGCAAAGTAGCTTGGAAAAAACATAGTAAAGCACCTAAAATGCATATACTTTCAACTGGCTATTTATTTAAAATACAATAGGAAAAGACAGTCATATCTACTTTTGCTTTCAAGCTTCAACACACATAAAGGAAGCTACTTTGTGTCCCCCATCCCCTTCTCAAATTTATCTGGTATAAGATCCTCCATTCTCTGTGCTGCTCTCACCTTACAGTTCCTGTCATCAGCTGTGGCTTCATCAAATTCTTCCCCCAGCTTGAAGCTGATCTCTGTGTTCTTGAATGTACTCTGGGTCCTGATCACCACTTTGTCACCTTCTTGGCTAATGATGACGGTGGGTTTGGTCACGTTGCCAACCTGTCTGGTAGCAAAGCCAACTCCTGCAGAGAACAGAAAGGTAAGCAGTCAGACTTGTGGAAATAATTGTATAGATGCAATCTAGGAAGCAAATGTTTAGCCATTTACATATTTAGGTAAAAGTTCTCCTGCGGTTAAATTATTCGCCTGCATATCAACAGAAGTATCTACTATCTGCCAACTAAGTTCATGAGTGCAGTCTGCAGGTGGTTAATAGAAGGCAAGTTACAAAAGGCTGGCTTGATGCTCACTGCACGTAGTCTCCATTATCTAGAGCAGATGCTGTACAAATCTGCAGATTAGAGGAAGAACACATACCTAGGGCTTTCATGTACTCATCAAAGTTCTGGCTGTCAACCAGCTTCCAGGTGGCACAGAAAGTATCTACCATTTTAGCAGCGAGTATGTAATAGAGAGCACAGTGTAAGGTTTAAATGGCTTTTTTTCCTTGCCTAGGAGATGCTCTGTCTTACTTTACATGGCAGCCCTACTTATTGGGAGACTTGAAACTGGTGATGGAGGCTGGACCTTTGTTAGAAGAAAGGGGTCCAACCCTACCCATCTTCAAAGACCAATAGCCTGGCAAGAGGCGTGGCATGGATAATACTCCAAGCTCACACAAAGGGTCAGGAAATTAAATGCTTGGCTCGCAGCCCTTGAACTCATTTCAAAAGAGGTCATTTTAGGGGAGAAAAGTTACATTTTATCTTTTTACATACATACGTACCTAAAAAAAAAGTCAGCACAAGGTGTAATAAGTATTTTGCCTCATTTTATAAAAACTTTGTATTTGAATGCAGGGTGCATGTTACCTTTACAATTCAAACTGAAAGCAGAACAGAAAAGTTTAGAATTAAGTTAAGCACAAGATTGCAAAACACATATGTGATCATACTTATACAAATTAAAGGGATTGAATACACTCATTTACATCTTATAATACATTTGACCATCCTCTTGATTAGGGGATAAATAATAAATAAAAAAAAATTGTAATGAGTGTGTTAAACAGTAATTTTTTGATATTCAAATGTAAGTGCAGTGCTAAAGCGTAAGTGACAAATGCAATCATAAAGTGCTTATGTGAATAGAAGTGTTCATACAATATTCCAGTGAAAACATCTCAGATCACATAGAATCATAAGGGCAGCACAGTGGCTAAATGGTTAGCACTTCTGCCTGGCAGTACTAAGGTCATTGGTTTGATTCCCAACCACGGCACCACCTGCCTGGAGTTTGCATGTTCTCCCTGTGCCTGCGTGGGTTTCCTCCCACACTCCAAAGACATGCTGGTAGGTTAATTGGATCCTGTCTAAATTGGCCCTGGTATGTGTATGTATGAATGTGAGTTAGGGACCTTAGATTGTACGCCCCTTGAGGGTTAGGGACTGGTGTGAATGTACAATATATATATGTAAAGCGCTGCGTAAAAAGACGGCGCTATATAAAGTACCTGAAATAAATAATAATACAACAACTCTAAAATTCTGAATATAAATAGTGGATAGTCTGTGGCACTGCAGGTCACAGAGGTGTCATGTGATATATGTGTGCTTATTTAGCAATAATGGTGATTATACCTAGTCCGTGGCACTACAGGTCACAGCAATGCCCGGTGTTCGTGGAACTACAAGGTGCAGCAATGCCAGCTAGGATGCCAAAGAGTGCTCATGATCCAAAACAGGAATCTACCACCTTATATGAGTGTGCACACACAAGAACGCTACTTGTGTAATATCATTAAAGCTGATCCTTATGGGGGGTCTCAGGAAGACATAAATAGGGACTGGACTTCTTCAGGGTCAGGGCTATGCAAAACCAGCAAAGGATCCTCCTAAGGGGAGAAGCCCACCACAGGAGCCAAAGGTATGGCAATATAGTGTAGTATGTATTATAAATAATTAAAAGCAATCCATGTGGATACAGCAAAGAATTAAATTCATAAAAGCATACCAAAATGGCCGCCGCTCTGAGCTCTGTCCGCGGCGGCGTGACGTCAGCACGTAAGGCTCAAACCAACGCGTTTCGTGCACATGCACGTCTTCAAGGGCACGCTTGCTACTCATTTTTTTGAATATAGTGTATTTAACATTCTGTGCAGACTAATGATTTACCATATGCACATTCTGTATATTTGGCTGCTGATAATAAGTAGATTGATATTGTGTATAGCCTATTGCAAATTAGACTAGCACCTGCATGAATACCTGTCATTATTGCCACTTCTGCAGAGTACACAATTATACTGTTTCTAACAATCACACTTACATTAACCACTTCCCGTCTGGCCCATGTACATAAACTGGTGGACGGGAGCAGTGCCAAATCGGGTGGCCGTTTATAAACGGCCCCCGCATGCACTGCCTGTGCGTGCTCCCTGGGAGCGCGCAGCACCACAACCTGGTGCCCGCTGTACAGGACCTCTATGTGAGGTCCCAATTCATGTGATCACTGATTGGCCAATCAGTGATCACATGAATAGTAGTAAACAAGATGTCACTTCCCGACATCATTGCTTACTCAGTGTGAAATCTGTGAATGATCACAGAGGTCACATGGTACAAGGCTATTCACAACAGCCTTGTACCACGTGACAAGCTGTGACCAATCACAGCTCTCACAGTATTTCTCAATGGCTGCAAGAATGCAGCCCGAGAGAAGGAGAAATTATTGATTTTGTAGCCTTTATGAGTGTAAAAGCAATCTGTGTAAAAAAAGAAAAAAAATCTTCATCAACTCCCACAAGTAGTACAGTGTTACCAGGGTGACACTGTACTGCTAGGGTGACGGTACGTTAAAAAATAACAAAAAAACCATAAATAATAGTATAAAAAAATAAAATAAAAATGTAAAAAACATTTTTTTAATTATAATTTTTGGTTATAAACTAATTTGGTTAATTTTTTTTTACTAAAAAGATAGCTGAATACATTTTGGCCAAGATTTATGAAAAAAGATTATTTGCAAAATTTTATAAAAACAAACACTATTTTTTTCTAAATATTTGGACTTTTCACAACACAACCAATGTGTTCCGGTTGCAGAAAAAAAAAGTAGAACAGGCTCTCATTTTTCCTGCACAGAACTGTACTGGAACGCGGTAAAATACATAAAAAACACACCGGAACGCACTGGAACGTACCAAAACGTACAAAGAATGCACTGGAAAGTACATGGTCCTATTTAAATTGAAGAAAAAGATGGGAAAAAATGAACCGGAAAGCATAAAAAACGCACCAGGACGTGCCAAAAACGTTTAAAAAATGCGTCAAAAACGTGTATGCAGAAACGCATCTGGAATGCATCTGGGCTGCTTTTCTATAGTGTGAGCCGGCCCTAAAAGCTATATTACCTGCTATATAAACTTTTAAATATACAGTATTAAAATCATATGTTTGGATACTGATATAGAATTTAAGCACTGGTTCACAATGAATGTGACTTTGAAATTATTATTATTATTATACAGTATTTATATAGCACTAAAAGGTTTGCTCAGCGCTGTACATTATAGTGGGGGACAGTACATGAGACAATACAGTAACAAACAATACATGAGAGGTTCAAGGGCCCTGCTCTTTCCAGCTTACAATCTAGAAATGGTACTAGTTCACTTGAAGTAGCGCGATTTCAAAGCTGCAGGTCAGTGCGGTTTCAGATGCGACTTGCCTGACATTTGTGCTACTTTATTCAGAGATGTCTATGCAAGTCGCACCTGAAATCACCGAAAATCACGCAGGAACCATTTTCAAAATCAGTGCGAAACACACCATTGCCGGCAATAGGGTGCGACCTGTCATGCGATTTGAACCTGTCAAATAGCAAGACAAATCGCACCGGTGTGAACCAAGGCTAATGCTAAACTCCAGGCATATATAAAAGACCCAAATTCATGCAGCTCTTTAACCACTAGCTTACAGGGCACTTATACCCCCTTCCTGCCCAGGCCAATTTCCAGCTTTCAGCGCTGTCACACTTTAATTGACAATTGCGCGGTCATGCAACACTGTACCCATATGAAATTTTTATCATTTTTTTTGTGACAGATAGAGCTTTATTTTGGTGGTATTTAGTCACCTCTGGGTTTTTTATTTTTTCTTAAACAAACCAAAAACCACTTAAAATTTTGAAAAAAAAAAAGTTTTTCATAGTTTTTGTTAGTTAGTTTTTGTGATTTTTCTCCTTCACTGATGTGCGCTAATGAGGTTGCAGTGATGGGCACTGATAGGCTGCACTGATGGACACTGAATGGTGGCACTGATGGGCACTGATGAGGAGGCACTGGTAGGTGGCACTGATGGGCATTGACAGGCATGACTGATGGGCACTGAAAGGCAGCACTCATATATGACACTGATAGGCGGCACTGACTGGCATTGATAGGTGGCACTGATAGGCGGCACTGATGGGCACTGAAAGGCGGCACGGATGCACACTGATAGGCGGCACTGACTGGCACTGATAGGTGACACTGACTGGCACTGATAGGTGGCGCTGATTGGCAGCACTGATAGGTGGCACTGACTGGCATTGATAGGTGGCATTGACTGGCACTGATGGGCGACACTGAAAGGCAGCCCAGATGGGCACTGACATGTGGCATTGATGTGCACTGGTAGGCACTGATATGTGGCATTGATGTGCACTGGTAAGCACTGAAATGTGGCATTGATGTGGCACTGATGGGCACTGGCAGGTGGCATGGATGAGCACTGACAGCTGGTACTGATGGACACTGACAGGTGGCACTGCTGGAGCTGGCCTGATGATCAGTGCACATGTCCCCTCCGAGGAATGCCAATTACCAGCTCTCCTCTCCTCTCGAGCTGTCAGCGTGACAGCTCGTGAGGAGAGAAATGCCGATAAACGGCATTTCCCTATTTACATGCGATCAGCTGTGATTGGACACAGCTGATCACATGACTGAGCCGACATCTTCAGCTCTTTCCTTTGACCGGTGATCCTCTGTGTCCGAGGGACACAGTGCATCGCCGATCACCATGCTGCGCACTCCCAGAGCCGCACATTCGCGGTTAGAATGGGACAACATCATATGATGTCCTCCCAGAACGAGAGAACCGCCTTGCGCCCATCATTGTACTATATGGCTGGCGGGAGGCGGTTAATCATTAACTAAAGCCCGACTCTACCCACCCCATAGGTACAATACCCCATAGGTCTAATAAGGAGTAATACTTACCTTTATCCTTTGTGGCCGGTCCCTGCAGCATCCTCTCAAAAGCACTCCAGGTCAGATTTGCACTTTTGCCTCCTCTACATACAATGCAGGACCAATAGTCTTCCAATGTGCTTGACGCCAAGGGTCCACCCACAGCCTGGGGCTTCAGGGAGAGACGGAGAGCATAGGAGCTTGCAAGAGCCAGAGGTAAGGTAAGTAATACAGCCCCTTCCTCTACCCCTAGAATTAACAAAATTTTAACCATTGCAAGGTTGGGGGGCAAGGGATTTTTTTTAGCCCAAAGTTGTCATTTAAATTAAGTCATTGGACACAGCAGATCACGTGGTAAAATGCCGCTGTGATTGGCCTTTTACCTCATCACGTGATCACCTGTGTATGTAGGACACAGCGATCACGGATATCGCTGGGTGCGCACCACTGCGTGGGAGGAGCGCGTTCTAGGAAGACGTTATAAGATGTCCTACCAGAACTGGACAACTGTGCTGTAGCAGTCATTCAGCTATAGCGTGGTTAGCAAGTGGTTAAAGTAGCGTTACATCCCCCATCTGCGCTGGCACCTTTTTCTGTGCACAGGTTTATAGCCATCTTCATTGGCCAGCAAGGGATGATGTCACTGAGGCCATCATTCCAGCACACAGGGATTGAGCTGGCCACTGTACACTGAGCTGCACATGTGCAGCTCAGTTTACTTGCCAGGAGATGCTCTGAACAGGCAAGCAAGTGTATTTTATTGCAGAACAGACATTGCATGTCTGTTCTGCAATAAAAAACCTGCTTGCTCGCAGTCAACAACAGAACTTTAGGTCCGCTATAAAGCGGAACTAAACCCATCAATTTAACAAAAAGCAATTACATTCCTGGCACGTCCTGGTAATGTAACTGTCACATTTGCTTGTGTTCTCAACCAAACTGTCAGACCATCAAACAGCTGGTGTTATAACTGATCACATGTGCAGCACCATGACAGTTGAAGATCAGAGACTAAGAAGGCAGCTTCCTTGGCTGAAGGAGGGTTTAGTTCCACTTTAACACTAGCCTAAAGGACCTTTTTCAGTCAGGTGATTGTAATTTTCATATTTCATTGGACTCAACTGCAAATAACTGTCACTTTACCAGAATGTAACCCTAGGTATATTGGGTATGATCTTTCTAAGGACTAAACTACACTGACAATTTAACCTCCCTGGCGGTATTCCCGAGTGTAGCTCAGGGTAACATTTCAGTACCAAAAGCGGTAACCCCGAGCTACACACGGGCTTACCATGCGGCGCTGCTCTGGCATTTGTTCTTCCCTTACCTTACCCTGCGCTCCCGCGATGTGTCCCCTGCAGCGTCCCCGGCCATCTCCTCCGGCTTCTGTGTCCTGTCCCTGTGACGTCGGGACGTACGGGCGCCGCCGGCGGCGGGAAATGTAAAAATTTTAAAAAATGTCATTTTTTTTTTTTACATTTTACATAGTAAAACATTGCTGTCTCAACCAATTTCACATACATTTTGTCCCTAGTGCTTTGTCCTGTGCCCTGCCTGCATTTTGTCTGTTCTTTCTGCCTGGAAACTGAGAAACGTCCATGGCGTCCAAAAAGTGTCCCTTTAGGTCAAAAGCGGTTTAGATCAGCTAGAGAACAGCGATAGTAAATCAGAACCACTTGCAGAATTGAGTGATAATGATTTGTGGGGAAATTCGTCATCAGACACTGAAAACGATTCTGCGACTTTGACTCAGCGATGTGCGAACTTGGCGTTCTATTTCAAATTTCAGTGTTTTTGGTTTGATTATATTATTGAATTAAATGTATTAATATTATATTATTATTTTTTATGATTATTTATTAAATTATAATTTATGATTTTGTGTTTAAAATTTTATCATCCCCGGGATGTTTACTAGACTCTAGACAGATTTCAGCGAGTTATTCCTAAATATTACAGCCTACAATAAAAAACTACATATTTCCATGCAAAATAATGGTACCGCTTTCAGCACCAAAAATCGGAAAGAATCATACCGCTAGGGAGGTTAATCTCATTCTATTGGCTGTCACCTTACTGTCAAAACATTTGTGTATAAATCATTTCTCCAGTCCCCCCCCCTAAATAATTAAAAGTTAGCAGCTACAAACCAAGGACACTTACCGGTCCAGGGATTATTCAATTAGCTTTGGGTCCAGGAGCCAGGATCTTAACCGCTTCCCGACCGCCCTATAGCAGAAGTACTGCTACAGGATGGCAAGGCTGTGCAAAATCATGTATATATATATGTGATTTTGTATTTCTGGGTAGGGGGCGCACGTGTCGCCCTACACACGCCGCCTTTGGTAGCTAGAGCTGTCAATCACTGGGTCCCGGGTCGAAGATTCTCCGCTGGCACCCAGCGATTGCCGAAGAACAGTGACAGAGGAGAGGTCTGTATGTAAACATTACAGATATCTCCCCTGTCAGCACCAGCACGCTGCTTTGTATTGCTCTTCATAGCAGAGCAATACAAAGCAGCGTGCTAATACTGAAAAGCACACACAGACAAAATAGTAAAACAGCACACAGTTAACCCTTTGATCGCCCCAGATGTCAACCTCTTCCTGCCCAGTGTCATTCGTACAGTGTCAGTGCATTTTATTAGCAATAATTACTGTATTAGTGTCTCTGGGGATGTCAGTGGCAGTTAATCAGTCCTCCCCCAATGTCAGAATGCTTGCCGCAGTCCCACTCTAAGTCGCTGATTGCCTCCATTACTAGTTTAAGAAAAAAATCCCAGTATATATACCGCCATTTGTAGATGCTATAACTTTCATGTAAACCAATTAATTTACACATACTGTATTGGGATTTTTTTTTAGCAAAGACATGTAGCAGAATACATTTTGACCTAACTTTATGATGAAATTTTATTTTTTAAATTGTTTTACTGGATATGTTTTATAGTAAAAAGTCAAAAATATTGTCATTTTTTTCAAAATTGTCAGTCTTTTTTTGTTTATAGCGCAAAAAATAAAAACCGCACAGGCGATCAAATACCACCAAAGAAAGCTACATTTATGGGAAAAAAGGACATAAATTTCATTTGGGCGCAGTGCACAATTGTCAGTTAAGGTAACACAGCGCCGTATCACAAAAAATGGGCTGGTCAGAAAGGGGGATTGGGGGGGGGGGGGTAAATCCTCTGGAGGGCAAGTGGTTAACTAAGGGAAGCTGGCAGTGAAGCCTTTCGGAATCACAGTTGGTTTCCCACCTTTTAGGGGAAGTTCTGCTTTAATATATTTAGTTGGGAGGATTTCCAACAAGAGTTTAATCTTTTAGCATGTATTATTATTATTATTATACAGGATTTATATTTCATTATATTTATTAAGGATTTTTAGAAACATTATACAGAAAGACAGGAGATGCAACCCACCAACATGACGAGTTGCAGAACATAAGCAATAAAACAGTAAATTCAAGTACAATCTGTAGCAACATAACAACATCGACCAATAAAGTGTAATGAGGAATACACTGGTAGCACAAGCAAAGTTTGATCAATTATGAGCAAATTGCTCCATAAACAAGGTAGTATGAATAATATCAATAAAGTAGTAGACAAAAATAGAGAGACCGAAAAATGAGGAAAGAACTGAAGAAGAAAATAAAGAATAAAACCCAGAAAAGAAATAAGAGAGAGGGCCAGCCAAGAGTCCATTAAATAGCAGAAAAGTGCTCTCAAATTTAGAAGTATTGTTGTTAAGTATACTAGTAAGTTTATCATTAATTATAATCCAATTACGTTTCGGTTTGACTAATTTCAGCGAGATTGCTGACTGTTTCCAATGTTTGGGTATCGTAATTCTGCCGCCAACAGGATATAAAGAATCAATGTAACCGATTTCTTAGGAATATCAGTGGGCAATAAATGAAATAGAGCTATTTCAGGGGATCGATGAATATTAACCCCCATTACCGAATAAAGGAAATTAAATAAACGGATCCAAAACCTAGTCACTACAGGGCATTTCCACCATATGTGAAGCATAGTACCCTCTTGTCCACAATGTCGAAAACAGCTGGGTGACACAGAAGGGTACATTTTAGCAAGACGTGTAGGCGCCAGATACCACCGAAGAAGCTTTTTGTAGTTAGAGTCAATGAGTGTAGTGTTCAGGGGACTGACCATTTGGAAAACTCAGGCACTGCCTGAGGGCCGGGGTCAATAGGGGGCCCCATGAGATGCCGCTGGTACCTTTTTCACAGGCTTTTTTGAGTTTGGCCAAGGGCACAGGGGTCCCATGATCTCCTATTGCCCAGGGGCCCCATGAGTTGTCAGTCCGCCCCTGGTAGTGTTAAACGAGATTTTAGATACAGCATTAGCCGTATTCCGCCAAGTGTCCAGCTCCAGGGAAATATTTAAATCCCTTTGCCAATGTACCATATAAGAGAGCTTAATATCTGGATCAACAAGGGAAGCATATACAGTCAGGTCCATAAATATTGGGACATCGACACAATTCTAACATTTTTGGCTCTATACACCACCACAATGGATTTGAAATGAAACGAACAAGATGTGCTTTAACTGCAGACTGTCAGCTTTAATTTGAGGGTATTTACATCCAAATCAGGTGAACGGTGTAGGAATTACAACAGTTTGCATATGTGCCTCCCACTTGTTAAGGGACCAAAAGTAATGGGACAGAATAATAGTCATAAATCAAACTTTCATACTTGGTTGCAAATTCTTTGCAGTCAATTACAGCCTGAAGTCTGGAATGCATAGACATCACCAGACGCTGTGTTTCATCCCTGGTGATGCTCTGTCAGGCCTCTACTGCAACTGTCTTCAGTTCCTGCTTGTTCTTGGGGCATTTTCCCTTCAGTTTTGTCTTCAGCAAGTGAAATGCATGCTCAATCGGATTCAGGTCAGGTGATTGACTTGGCCATTGCATAACATTCCACTTCTTTCCCTTAAAAAACTCTTTGGTTGCTTTTGCAGTATGCTTTGGGTCATTGTCCATCTGCACTGTGAAGCGGCGTCCAATGAGTTCTGAAGCATTTGGCTGAATATGAGCAGATAATATTGCCCGAAACACTTCAGAATTCATCCAGCTGCTTTTGTCAGCAGTCACATCATCAATAAATACAAGAGAACCAGTTCTATTGGCAGCCATACATGCCCACGCCATGACACTACCACCACCATGCTTCACTGATGAGGTGGTATGCTTAGGATCATGAGCAGTTCCTTTCCTTCTCCATACTCTTCTCTTCCCATCACTCTGGTACAAGTTGATCTTGGTCTCATCTGTCCATAGGATGTTGTTCCAGAACTGTGAAGGCTTTTTTAGATGTCGTTTGGCAAACTCTAATCTGGCCTTCCTGTTTTTGAGGCTTACCAATGGTTTACATCTTGTGGTGAACCCTCTGTGTTCACTCTGGTGAAGTCTTCTCTTGATTGTTGACTTTGACACACATACACCTACCTCCTGGAGAGTGTTCTTGATCTGGCCAACAGTTGTGAAGGGTGTTTTCTTCACCAGGGAAAGAATTCTTCGGTCATCCACCACAGTTGTTTTCCGTGGTCTTCCGGGTCTTTTGGTGTTGCTGAGCTCACCGGTGCGTTCCTTCTTTTTAAGAATGTTCCAAACAGTTGTTTTGGCCATGCCTAATGTTTTTGCTATCTCTCTGATAGGTTTGTTTTGTTTTTTCAGCCTAATGATGGCTTGCTTTACTGATAGTAACAGCTCTTTGGATCTCATCTTGAGAGTTGACAGCAACAGATTCCAAATACAAATAGCACACTTTATCTGCTCATTGTAATTGGGATAATGAGGGAATAACACACTCCTGGCCATGGAACAGCTGAGAAGCCAATTGTCCCATTACTTTTGGTCCCTTAACAAGTGGGAGGCACATATGCAAACTGTTGTAATTCCTACACCGTTCACCTGATTTGGATGTAAATACCCTCAAATTAAAGCTGACAGTCTGCAGTTAAAGCACATCTTGTTCGTTTTATTTCAAAATCATTGTGGTGGTGTATAGAGCCAAAAATGTTAGAATTGTGTCAGTGTCCCAATATTTATGGACCTGACTGTATATTAGACAGATGACCTTTCACCGTCCCCGTAGCCCCACAGGAGACCTTGAGAGGGGTGAGCATACAGGGTTCCGTTAGTAATTTAAGTTTGCTAGTGATAAAAGACATGATTTGATGATAGCAAAACAGTTCGCTAGAAGGCAGGTGGCACTTTGTCTGAAAATATTGGAGAGAATATGGACGAAGTCCATCCAAACAGTCCCCGATACACAAAAAGCCCTTATTGATTCACCATTTTACAGTATTTATACAGCGCCAGTAGTTTGTGCTTTACAATATAAAGGGAGACAATACAGCAACAATACAGTTCAGTACAAGAGGGTTAGGAGGGCCCTGCTTACAATCTAAGAGTAGTCCATGTAGTATGTGTCTCTAGTGGAGCAACAGATTTTGATCTTCTTATGTAATAACTGGGCTATGTACGGGTTAAAAAGCAAATGATAATGAGCACATGCCAGTAAAAGGGGCTCATTAATCACAAGCAAATATTTTAACTGTTTTTTTTCTCTTTTGTTCCCCCACAGAAATTCACACTGTGATATGGATGAGAAGATATCACAGTGTGCGACTGATCTGCCTATCTATGGCATTCACAAAAGAAAGTTGGTCTGAAATATGTTACATTGGGCACTGGGAAATAAAGCAGTATATAAAATGAACATCAAATGTGGTAACATTACAAATATGTTTTGAAAAAGCTTCACAATACAGTGTTGTGCTACTGAAAGCAATCGCTCATTAACGCTCATGAGCCTAGCGATGATTTCTGCCAAGCAATCTAGTTAATATGCAGAGCGATGAGGTTATTGCAGTTCGTTCTCCTCGTTAGAGGCGATGCTAAGCGAGAGGAGAATGGCTGGTGATTAAATAATAGAGCGAGAGCAGGTTTCTGAATGTAATCCAATTGTTGGCATGGCCATCAGGAGGAACAATGAGCTGCTTTATTCCTTAGTCTAAAGGATGAATCCAGACAGCAGTACACACAATACATATACTGCTGAGGTCTTTTACATTTTACTGAAGGAAATAAGAAGTGCTCTTCTTAGCTACCATATACAGTCATGGCCGAAATTGTTGGCACCCTTGATATTTCTCCAGGAAATCATGTATTTCTCACGAAACGTATTGCATTAACACATGTTTTGCTATACACATGTTTATTCCCTTTGTGTGTATTGGGACAAAACAAAAAAAGGGAGGAAAGAAAGCAAATTCGACATAATGTCACACAAACCTCCAAAAATGGGCTGGACAAAAGTATTGGCACCCTTTCACAACTGCGGATAAATAAGAATGTTACAAGCATGTGATGCTCCTGTAAACTCACCTGGGGCAAGTAACAGGTGTGGGCAATATAGAAATCACACCTGAAAGCAGATAAAAAGGAGAGACGTTCACTTAACCTTTGCATTGTGTGTCTGTCTGTGCCACACTAAGCATGGACAACAGAAAGAGGAGACGAGAACTGTCTGAGGACCTGAGAACCAAAATTGTGGCAAAATATCAACAATCTCAAGGTTACAAGTCCATCTCCAGAGAACTAGATTTGCCTTTGTCCACAGTGCGCAACATTATCAAGAAGTTTGCAACCCATGGCACTGTAGCTAATCTCCCTGGTCGTGGACGGATGAGGAAAATTGATGAAAGATTGCAACGCAGAATAGTCCGGATGGTGGATAAGCAGCCCCAAACATGTTCCAAAGACATTCAAGCTGTCCTGCAGGCTCAGGGAGCATCAGTGTCAGCGCGAACTATCCGTCGACATTTAAATGAAATGAAACGCTATGGCAGGAGACCCAGGAGGACCCCACTGCTGACACAGAGACATAAAAAAGCAAGACTACAGTTTGCCAAAATGTACTTGAGTAAGCCAAAAGCCTTCTGGGAAAACGTCTTGTGGACAGATGAGACCAAGATAGAGCTTTTCGGTAAAGCACATCATTCTACTGTTTACCGAAAACGGAATGAGGCCTACAAAGAACAAAACACAGTACCTACGGTAAAATATGGTGGAGGTTCAATGATGTTTTGGGGTTGTTTTGCTGCCTCTGGCACTGGGTGCCTTGACTGTGTGCAAGGCATCATGAAATCTGAGGATTACCAAAGGATTTTGGGTCGCACTGTAGGGCCCAGTGTCAGAAAGCTGGGTTTGCGTCCAAGATCCTGGGTCTTCCAGCAGGACAATGACCCCAAACATACGTCAAAAAGCACTCAGAAATGGATGGCAAAGAAGCGCTGGAGAGTTCTGAAGTGGCCAGCAATGAGCCCAGATCTAAATCCCATTGAACACCTGTGGAGAGATCTTAAAATTGCTGTTGGGAAAAGGTGTCCTTCCAATAAGAGAGACCTGGAGCTGTTTGCAAAGGAAGAGTGGTCCAAAATTCCGGGTGAGAGGTGTCAGAAGCTTATTGATGGTTATAGGAAGCGACTGATTTCAGTTATGTTTTCCAAAGGGTGTGCAACCAAATATTAAGTTAAGGGTGCCAATACTTTTGTCCAGCCCATTTTTGGGGTTTTGTGTGACATTATGTCATATTTGCTTTTCTGCCTCTGTTTTATATTTGTTCCAATACATACAAAGGGAATAAACATGTGTATAGCAAAACATGTGTTAATGCAATACCTTTTTTGTGTGAAATACTTGATTTTCAGGAAAAATATCAAGGGTGCCAACAATTTCGGCCATGACTGTATACTCGAGTATAAGCCGACCCGAATATAAGCCGAGGTACCTCATTTTACCACAAAAAACTGGGAAAAACTATTGACTCGAGTATAAGCCGAGGGTGGGAAATGAGGCACCTACTGGTCAATGTAAAAAAATAAAGTGGGAGGAATAGTGCCCCATCATTAGTATCAGTGGGGGGAATAGTGCCCCATCATTAGTATCAGTGGGAGGAATAGTGCCCCATCATTGGTGTCAGTGGGAGGAATAGTGCCCCATCATTGGTGTCAGTGGGAGGAATAGTGCCCCATCATTGGTATCAGTGGGAGGAATAGTGCCCCATCATTGGTGTCAGTGGGAGGAATAGTGCCCCATCATTGGTATCAGTGGGAGGAATAGTGCCCCATCATTAGTATCAGTGGGAGAAATAGTGCCCCATCATTGGTGTCAGTGGGAGGAATAGTGCCCCATCATTGGTGTCAGTGGGAGGAATAGTGCCCCATCATTGGTGTCAGTGGGAGGAATAGTGCCCCATCATTGGTGTCAGTGGGAGGAATAGTGTCCCATCATTGGTGTCAGTGGGAGGAATAGTGCCCCATCATTGGTGTCAGTGGGAGGAATAGTGCCCCATCATTGGTATCAGTGGGAGGAATAGTGCCCCATCATTGGTATCAGTGGGAGGAATAGTGCCCCATCATTGGTGTCAGTGGGAGGAATAGTGCCCCATCATTGGTATCAGTGGGAGGAATAGTGCCCCATCATTGGTGTCAGTGGGAGGAATAGTGCCCCATCATTGGTGTCAGTGGGAGGAATAGTGCCCCATCATTAGTATCAGTGGGAGGAATAGTGCCCCATCGTTGGTGTCAGTGGGAGGAATAGTGCCCCATCGTTGGTATCAGTGGGAGGAATAGTGCCCCATCGTTGGTGTCAGTGGGAGGAATAGTGCCCCATCATTGGTATCAGTGGGAGGAATAGTGCCCCATCATTGGTGTCAGTGGGAGGAATAGTGCCCCATCATTGGTGTCAGTGGGAGGAATAGTGCCCCATCATTAGTGTCAGTGGGAGGAATAGTGCCCCATCGTTGGTGTCAGTGGGAGGAATAGTGCCCCATCGTTGGTGTCAGTGGGAGGAATAGTGCCCCATCATTAGTATCAGTGGGAGGAATAGTGCCCCATCATTGGTGTCAGTGGGAGGAATAGTGCCCCATCATTGGTGTCAGTGGGAGGAATAGTGCCCCATCATTGGTGTCAGTGGGAGGAATAGTGCCCCATCATTGGTGTCAGTGGGAGGAATAGTGCCCCATCATTGGTGTCAGTGGGAGGAATAGTGCCCCATCATTGGTGTCAGTGGGAGGAATAATGCCCCATCATTAGTATCAGTGGGAGGAATAGTGCCCCATCGTTGGTGTCAGTGGGAGGAATAGTGCCCCATCGTTGGTGTCAGTGGGAGGGATAGTGCCCCATCGTTGGTGTCAGTGGGAGGAATAGTGCCCCATCATTAGTATCAGTGGGAGGAATAGTGCCCCATCATTGGTGTCAGTGGGAGGAATAGTGCCCCATCGTTGGTGTCAGTGGGAGGAATAATGCCCCATCATTAGTATCAGTGACACCAATGATGCGGCACTATTCCTTCCACTGACACCAATGACACTTGCTGACCCCTGTTGCAGTATGGTGCTGCTGCAGCCAGCATATGTGGTTGCAGCAGCACCTCTGCACTGCACACTTACCGGCTTTTCCCTCACTCGATTTTCGCGGGTCCGCTCGGCTCCGCCTCCTTGCCCGTGATTGGCCGCCTGTGTACCTTTCCTGAGCTACAGTTCTGGCGGCCAATCACCGGTGAGGAGGCGGAGCCGAGCGGCAGGAGTGAGGGAGTGGCCGGAGTGACGGAAGGAGCAGCGCTTCCTGGATGGATCATCGTGGGAGCCAGGTAAGAGACAGCAGCCCTCTGCCCACCCCTGTACGCGCCCCCCTTGACGGAGCCTCGCGCCCCCCCTGGCAGACGTTGACTAGAGTATAAGCCGAGGGGGCCGTTTTTCAGCACAAAAAATGTGCTGAAAAACTCGGCTTATACTCGAGTATATACGGTATATAGAAGACAAGAAGTCCACTACTAAATCTGATATTAAGGTAATGCAAAAATTATTACCACAATAGATAAGCAAAACTGTGACACAAAAATATAATAAGAGCTTCAACTTTATTTACAATTCGATCTCACAAAAAATGAGTGGAACCTAATAAACCAATACTTTTATACAACATTTAGTATATTGCTTGCTACCCTTTATATAAAAGGAGAATAAAAGGAGAAAACTGATTTCATTTTTGAAATCACAATAGTTTGGATTAAAAGGGAGACAACACAGTTCTTGACTGCTAACAATATAGTAGTTGGATAGTGCATATAGTAACAGTGCTGCGCTACACAATCGTGATCAAACTGAAAAAATTAAATATCAAATCCCTGAACCAAAATATATATAAATCAATTTTAAAATAAATAAATAATCACTTTAAACAAAAAATACAACAAAAATATTAAAAATAAAAATCATAAACAATGTAAAATAAATATGCAAAAAAAGTCCAAAAAGTATTCTTCTGTGGACTACTTTTTTCTCATATTTATTTTGCATCATTTATGATTTTTTATTTTTAATATTCTCATTGTATTTTTTTGTTTTAAATAATTATTTATTTATTTTTAAATTGATTTATATATATATTTTTATAAAACAAACAGAAAGATATGAAGTGAGCGCTTTTTCCTAAAAGCAGCTATGCATTCAAAGCAACCAATATATGCAGTAAATCAAATAATATAAATTAGTGCAGCGCTAAAATCATATATAAAACTATAAATAAATTCAAACAATGTCCATAGAGTCTATGAAACTGTGATCGTAGAAATTAGTAGGTACTGGTGGTGCTCCTTGGGAAATGATAGAAATGCGCACTCACCAGAAATAAGTAAGATATGAGCGTTGTATAAAATCCCTCATCAGAGGTCTGTTCAAAGGTCTGGTCAGTTTGGGCAATCCTCCCTTCCGTGTGATGATAGGACTCAATGAAGAAGAACAAGATCCAGGTAACCAGAGGTTTCCTCAAAGGGGCTGGCTGGAAGGAACTGCCTGTTTACAGGAAATCTTCCACCTCTTGGTATGGTGCCTGGGTCTGAAAATAAGTACTCCTCTCAGGGAGTTTAGGAAAGGATGCCCATAGTGTAGTAGATTATCAAAAGAACTTTATTGTAAACATTCAAGGTATCCAAATCGCAATAAGTAGTAAAATAACATCCAGGTATAGTGTGAACTAACCCTGTGAATATCAAAGGTGGCCGCCGGGCCTCCACATGGCTCCGGCGGCGTAGAGTCACGACGTCTGGGCTCCTCCTTACGCGTTACGTGCGCACGCACATCATCTGAGGAATGGAACCATTGACTGGACATAGGACTCAGCAATCATGGAGATCACCGGGTGCGTGTTTCCGGGGGAGCGTGGGAGGGTGCATTCTGGGAGGACATCATATGATGCCCACTCAGAACTGGCCGGCCACAGTGAAGACGTCATTCAGCTATCTGCGGTCAGCAAGTGGTTAAATGGGTTGAAGGTTCAATTTGTAAAGAATATCCAATCACATGGAATGGAAATAAAAATAACAGCACTTTTTGCTTGCACATGATTGGATGGTGGAAGTCAGCAGAGCTTCCTCTCATTTACTAATCTCTGAAGCAACTGCCCTTTGCGGAGTGCAACTGCACTTTCAAAGTGCACAGTCTATTTGCTTTTAGTAAATCAACCCCACTGACTATCAATGTAAAGCAGAATACTGACTACTAAAATAATGGGGCACACTTACCATCAAAGAAAGGAGACACAATGAACACCAATATAAGGGGACACACTGACCACCAGGGGCACAATGAACACCGAAAACCAATTTCATGGGGTGCACTGAATACCAATGTAAAAGGGCACACTGACTAACAAATTCAGGGGGGGCACTCTGACTACTGAATACCAATGTAAAAGGGCACACTAACTAACAAATTCAGGGGGGGCACTCTGACTACTGAATACCAATGTAAAAGGGCACACTGACTAACAAATTCAGGGGGGGCAATCTGACTACTGAATACCAATGTAAAAGGGCACACTGACTAACAAATTCAGGGGGGGCACTCTGACTACTGAATACCAATGTAAAAGGGCACACTGACTAACAAATTCAGGGGGGGCACTCTGACTACTGAATACCAATGTAAAAGGGCACTCTGGAAACTCAACACCAATGTAAGGTGACACCAATGTTAATTTTGTCGACTAAAATATTTTAATCAACGTAATTAACATTATTTTAGTCGACTAAAATGTGACTTAAACTAACACAATTCAGATAACTAAAATATGGCTAAAACTAAAATGGCATTTTAGTCAAAAGATTATGACTGCAGCCTGGTTCACACTACATGCATTGTGTTTTTTCTGCATCCAAAACGCACAGGTTATATGGTTGTCAATGTCATAAGTCACATCAGTGCTTGCAGTTCCAGTGCATTTCGGCTGCAGAAAAAAAAAGTAGAACAGGCTGCATTTTTTCTGCACAGAACTGTACTGGAATGCGGTAAAACGCATTAAAAACACACCAGAACACACCAAAAACGCACATGTCCCTATTTAAATTGAAGAAAAAGAGTGGGGAAAATGAACTGGAATGCATAAAAAATGCACTGGAACGTGTCAAAAATGTGCCAAAAACATGCATGCAAAAACGCACCCGGAACGCATCTGGACTGTGTTTCTATAGTATGAATCGGCCCTAAACTAAATCAAAATTTGAAGTCAAAATTACACTGGTTGTATATCACAAAGGCTAAATCTGTGTCTGTAGTGCATGTTCAAACCTTAAAGTGGATGTAAAGGTTTACAAATTCTGCAGCTGCTGACTTTTAAAATACAGACACTTACCTGTCCCATGATCCAGCGGTGTCCTCACCACCACTGGTTTCACCGGCTGTCTTCTCTCCCTGGCGTTGTCATCTTTAGTGTGGGCACCCGGCTGTGACAGCTTGCGGCTTCACAGCTGGGAGCCCTCTGCGCACGCTCGAGTAACGCTGCACTTTGTGAATGGCCCCGTAGTCTTCTGGGACCTATCACATGTCCCAGAAGACTATGGGGAGGGAGGGGGGAGGACAACTTCCACTTCCGATCGCCTAGGCGATCGCAGCGGAAGTGGGAGCAGGTACCTGTCAAATTCGGGTACCCACTCCCCAAAGGTGCCAATCCTTAATGGGGAGCGGGGGACAAAGGCTTAAAGCGGAACTTCCCCTTTTGGGTGGAGCTCCGCTTTAAAGTTTTTTGCCTTCATGCATGAAGGTAAAAAACTTCTCTGAGCAGCAGCCACTCCAGCCCCTCCTAGTACTCACCTAAGACCCCTCTCGATCCAGCGATGTGCATTGGATTCTTGGCTGTCCCGAGACTCTCTCTCCTCATTGGGTGAGACAGCTATGGGTGCCAATGAGAAGAGATAGGGGGCTGGGCCGAGCCTTAGGGTGCTCAGGACAGTAAGGGCTCCATTACATTTTGGGTGGGCAGTAAAACCCCATATTTAGATATGTTTTTAAACCCCCCATCCCCAACCATTAGTGTAGCATCAGAGATCGCAAAGGCGATCCATTCTCAAGGGGTTGTAAGCCGTGTACCGGGGTGGGCTCCCCAGGATACAGTGAAGTCACGAACGATGAAAGCAACCCCAACACCAGCATTTTCCACAACAGAATTTTACTTAGATGTGGCAAATAAACACAACCACAAATGCTGGAAACATAATAAATTTACATACACTCAGCCCAAAGGCTGAGACCCTTGTGTTGCACAGCACGGCACCTTCTGATGGATGAAGGTAGAAAGTGTAGTAATTTACCTACTGGCGGGCACAACTAAGCTGCCACACCTTACCTGTTATTACCCTAAAAGAGCAGGAATCAGTGTATTGGTGTATGGTATGGGCTAGCCTGCGGTGCAGCACAACAGCTTACAATCTTACACAAATCTACAGTATTCCCTCTCCCATAACTGGTCCTGTAGCACGTGCCTGAGTATTCCTTCTGAGCAAAACGCCAGTCTGGCTTGAGTTTGTGGGATTTTATCAGCTCTCCAATGTGAAATGTCACTTTAAGTTGTGGAGTCCTTCCAATAATCAATAACAACACTTGTGGCCTGACACAAACAGAGACCCTAACTAACTATAGGCCTGGACTCAGTCTTAAGGCGCCAACACTGAAATGAGGTGCATGTACGATCTTACCGACCCGAGTCTGCTTTGTACCTGCTGGTGACTCTGAACAGAACAAATGTCTCTCCAACAAGCATGCGGTCTCGCAGTATATGTTGCTTAATTCCTCTGCTCTCATCAGCATTCCTGGCAGCAATCTCATCAGCATTCCTGGCAGCAATATCATCAGCTTCACTTAGCTGCAGCTCTGGTTACGGAGGGACGCTTTCACACCTGGATGTCATCAGATTCTCAGCTCACAGGGCTCCTTATTCACCATGCTCCAAAACATGGCTTCTCCCTCTCCTTCCTGTTCTCTCCCACTCTGTGTGCAAAACCCCACCTCTTCATGAATATACATGAATATGCAAATATCTATGCAGTCTGAGGTTGTGTTAGAAAAACAGTGACATCTTGTGGCTAAACCGCAGAATGTCAGTCAAAACATTTACTTCCACACAAACAGTGCTCAAACAATGAGAGCTGTTTCCCCATCTCACAGGATCCCTTGGAGGCCCCCCCTGTCACATTCTGTTTCACACTTAGGAGGGGCGGCATATAAAGGAACAGATCCTCTCCATTTTTCTCTTGAATTTGCTGGAAACCACCCACTGGCATTCAGCGGATGCAGGAAGAAAATGTTCATTATGCTGGTCAAAAAAAATTCTAAATTCTGAACTATTTCATTTTATTGTGGCCAGCGACCAGTAAATCACTTAAGTGGCCCTTGCCCTTCAAAAGGTTGAGCACCCCTGCTTTAATGCATGATCTTTCTGCCAGGAACATCCTGCAAAATTATGATGTCTATGCACACAATCCCTAATGGTCTAATTAATCAAGTACCATTATAGTACTAAACATGAATGTAACATAACAAATCAGCAATGTTCAGTCCCTGGACAGAATAACAACATATTTCATGAAAACAACAAGCCATATGTTTACCACCTACAAGTGTATACAGAGCTAGCAATTATTCCAATTATTTAATAAACCGCTTCCCGACTGCCCTATGGAAGAAATACTGCTACAGGGCGGCACGGGTGAGCAAAATCACGTATATATATATATATATACACACATGATTTTGCATCTCCGGATAGGGAGCATGCGTGTTCGCAGCCACGGCTGTCAATCACCAGGTCCTGGTCGGTGGTTACTCGCCAGCGTAGGTGATTGCCAAGAATCTCCAACGTTCTCCTTCCTGTCAGCTCCTGCACACTGCTTTTCATGGCTGTGCACAGCACAGCCATGCAAAGCAGTGTGCTTACAGTGCAGCACACAGACACAGCACACAGTTAACCCTTTGAATGCCCCTCATGTTAACCCCTTCCTGCCCAGTGACATTAGTACAGGGTCAGTGCATTTTTTTTTATGTCAGTGACACCAAGTCAGTTCCCCCCCAGTGTCAGAATGCCCGCCGTAGTCCTGCTATAAGTCACCGCCATTACTAGTAAAAATAATATATATACCGCCATTTGTAAACGCTATAACTTTCACGTAAACCAATTAATTTACATGTACTGGGATTTATTTTATTTTTTTTAGTAAAGATGTAGCAGAATACATTTTGGCCTAAATTCATGACGAAATTTGATTTTTTAAATTTTTTTACTGGACATGTTTAATAGCAAAAGTCAAAAATATTGTTTTTTTCTCAAAATTGTCGGCCTTTTTTTTAATAGTGCAAAAAATGAAAAATGCACAGGCGATCAAATACCACCAAAAGAAAGCTCAATTCATGGGAAAAAAAGAATGCAAATGTAATTTAGGTGCAGCGTTGGATGACCACGCAACTGTCAGTTAAAGTAACGCAGTGCCATAACGCAAAAAATGTCCTGGTCAGGAGGGGGGGGGGTAAATCCTCTGGAGGGCAAGTGGTTAATGTTTGCCCTTTTAGGACCAGTTCACACTACATGCGTTTCAGTTACATTTTTCTGCATCCAAAACGCACAGAAAGTAGGTTATATGGTTGTCAATGTCATTGCTTGCAGTACCAGTACGTTCTGGTTGCAGAAGAAATAGTAGAACAGGCTGCATTTTTTTTGCACAGAACTGTACTGGAATGCAGTAAAATGCACCAAAAACACACCAGAACACACCAAAAATGCACCAACAATGCACTGGAACGTATATACTTCTATTTAAATTGAAGAAAAAGAGAGGAAAAAATAACTGAAATGCATAAAAAAACGCACTGGAACCCGTCAAAAAGGCACGAAAAACGTCAAAAACACGCATTCAAAAATGCATCTGGAACGCATCTGGACTGCGTTTCTATAGTGTGAACCGGCCCTTAGGGCTAGTTCACACTAGATGCAGTTCAATTAGCTTTTTTTCTGCATCAAAAATGCATGCACAGTGTTTTCCATGTATTCCAATGGCTCTGGTTCACACCAGTGCAGTCAGTTCCAGTCAGTTATTGGTGCAGAAAAAAAAATAGAACATGCTGCAGTTTTTCTGCACAGAACCATACTGGAGCCTGGCAAACTGCATCAAAACTGCACCGGAACTGTGTGTGGTGTGAACTGTAAGTAAAAACATATACTGAATGCATCTGGAGTGTGTTTTTTTTGTGGTGTGAACTGGCCCATAGGCTCCATGCACACTGGCTTAAAAATCACTGCTTCTACAGGAGTTTTGTCTGTAGAAGCAGCTCAGTGATACCAGGGGCGGCCTGACAACTCATGGGGCCCCCGGACAATAGGGGATCATGGGGCCCCTGTGTCCTTGCCCACACTCAAAAAAGCCTATGAAAAAGGTACCAGGGGCATCTCATGGGGCCCCATACTGACCCCGGGCCCTCGGGCAGTGCCTGAGTTTCCAAATGGTCAGTCCGCCCCTGGTGATATCCTGTGTGTTCATGCACATCAGGACGATTAGAAGAAGAGGCGTCCCTAGGGTTGGTGTCACCCGGTGCAATAACACTTGGTGACACCCCCTCCAACGATCCCCGCAGGATGGATCAGATCTGCGGATTGGGGAGCTTCATGGATCGGATCCATTATGCTCCCCAATCCGCAGATCCCATCCATCCTGTGGGGATCGTTGGCATGCAACCTATACAGGGTGACACCAGACCCTCTCCACAAAAAGGTAAGAAATCCGACGATCCCCGCAGGATGGATCAGATCCATCTTGAGGGGATCATCAGCTTGCTTTACAACTTACCTTTTTGTGCAGCGGGTCTGGTGTCACCCGGTGTGGTAGGTGTCAGCAGACCCACTCCACACCACACCTACCTTGGACACCACTGATTAGAGGCATAGTTTAAGCTCATCTTTTAAAGGCAGGGGAAAAAAAACCTTCTAGTTTGCGTTTTTGATTGGAGCTTACTAGCAAAAAAAATGCTAAACTCTCCTAAACTATATACAAAAACGCTCCATACCAATATTTTTTTTTTGCTAAGGAAACTGGAGGTTTTTGTTAAGCCCAGTGTACATGGAGCCTTGCTTGTCCTACACAGCCCTTATCTCTCCCCTCCAGTCTCTGCATTGCCCACCGTCTGCTTCTACTGCGCATGTGCAGTGCACTGAACCACACGGAGCAGTCATCTTGCTGTCGCTGCAGCCCGGACGGTCAGTAAGTAGAGCCAAACGTGTACAGACTCCTCGGAGGATCCTGTGATCAGGTGGGTCAGCTTTCAGGAGTGTCATGAGCACGTTACTATCTCCACGTTCTAGCTCTATTCTGACGATTCTGATTGGTTCAAATGTTTAGCCCCGCCTAAATGTCATCTGCTGCTGAAATGCCATTGTGTATGACAGGAAGTGTATCCTTGTATCTCTGATGATGGTGAATGATGAAAGGAGATGGCTGAAAAGGTTACATGTAGTGAATGTACGGTATACATATACAACGTAAGCATTGATGGATGAGGGAGAAACATGGACATTATGCACAGCATGTAAAAGTAGTATTTCATACAGGGGTGGACTGAGAACTCATGGGGCCCCTGGGCAATAGGGGATCATGGGGCCCCTGTGTCCTTGCCCAAACTCAAAAAAGCCTATGAAAAAGGTACCAGGGGCATCTCATGGGGCCCCCTACTGACCCCGGGCCCTCGGGCAGTGCCCGAGTTTCCAGATGGTCAGTCCGCCCCTGATTTCATAGTAATATACAGCGCATTCATGAAGTATTCACAATCACTATCAGTGTTGTTATGTTGCAGCCTGATACTACACCACTTGGCCTCCTGAGGATTTATCTCCCTTCCTGACCAGGCTATGTTTTGTGTTACTTTAACTGACAATTGCGCGGTCATGCAACGTTGCACCCAAATGAAATTTGTCCTTTTTTCCCACAAATCAAGCTTTCTTTTGGCGGTATTTGATCGCCTGTGCATTGTTTATTTTTTTGCATAATAAAAAAAAAGACCGACAGTTTTGAGAAAAAAACAATCGTTTTTACTTTTTGCTATTAACCACTAGCCTTCCGGGCACTTATACCCCCTTCCTGCCCAGGCCAATTTTCAGCTTTCAGCGCTGTCTCACTTTGAATGACAATTGTGCGGTCATGCAACACTGTACCCATATGACATTTTTATAATTTTTTTCACACAAATAGAGCTTTCTTTTGGTGGTATTTAATCACCGCTGGGTGTTTTTCTTTTTGCGCTATAAACAAAAAAAGAGCAAAAAATGTGGAAAAAAGTTTTTATTTGTTTCTGTTATAAAAGTTTGCAAACAGGTAATTTTTCTCCTTCACTGATGTGCGTTGATGAGGCAGCACTGATAGGCAGCACTGATGGGCACTGATGAGGTGGCACGGATAGGCGGCACTGATGATGCTGCACTGATAGGTGGCACTGATGGGCACAGATGAGTGGCACTGCAGGCCACAGGTGGGTGGCACTGCAGGGCACAGGTGGGTGGCATAGGTGGGCAGCACTGCTGGCCACTGATCATCAGTGCCGATCACTTCTCTGACAATTGCCAGTTATCAGCAGTACTTTCCTCACGCTGTGACAATAACCGGCAACTGTATTTACCTGGTGATCTGCTGTGTCATTGGACACAGCTGATCATGTGGTAAAAGGCCGCTGTGATTGGCCGTTTAACATATCACGTGATCAGATGTGTCCGTAGGACACAGTGATCACCGGCGGCACCGGGATTGCGCTGCTGGGGGTGCGCAGGGGATGTGTTCTGGGATGGCGTCTATGGACATCATCCCAGAACTAGACAACTACGCTGTAGCCGTCTTTAGCGTGGTAGGGAAGAGGTTAAACATGCCCAGTAAAAAAATGTTAAAAATCAAATTTCATCATAATCGTAGGCCAAAATGTATTCTGTGACGTCTTTGCTAAAGAAAATTCCAATACATGTAAATTAATTGGTTTACGTGAAAGTTATAGCGTTTACAAATGGCGGTATAGATACTGGAATTTTTTTTCTTTTTAATAATAATAATGGCGGCGATCAGTGACTTATAGCGGAACTGCGGCGGACATTCTGACACTGGGGGGAACTGACTTGGTGTTAGTGACATCAATACAGTGATCAGTGTGGAAAAAAAAGCACTGACACTGTACTAATGGCATTGGGCAGGAAGGGGTTAACATGAGGGGCGATCAAAGGGTTAACAGTGTGCAAGGAGTGTTTTACTAGGGGGCGGTGTGTTGGTACTTCACTGTAAGCACACTGCTGTGGATGGCTGTGCTGTGCAAAAAAGAAAAGCAAAATGCACTCTATTTTTTAGGGCCCTACTAAAAGTGTAAGCAACAAATATCATACATAAAAGTACTTTTTGTAGCTTTGAGGAAAGGAACACGTCCCCAAAACGCATCAAAGGCCGACCATACCACCAGTCAGACACTCTGCCATCATGTACAGTTTTACTAACACATGCCAAAGTTGCAAAACTGTGTTAATGCTTTAGAATTTGTTTTACCCTCCATCATAAAGAGAATTGAGGTAAAAAAGCAAAAATAAAAACATCCTGCTGTTGGTTCATCTGATTTATTCTGGTCCTTGTTTGTTAAAGTGATATTAAAGACAATTATTTGAAAAAAAAAAAACATGTTACACTTACCTGCTCTGTGCAGTGCTTTTGCACAGAGCAGTCCTAATACTTCTCTTCTCGGGTCCCCCGCTGGTGCTCTTGGCCTTTCCTTCCTGACAAGTACCCCCACAGCAAGCAAGAGGCACGCTCCTGAGCTGCTGCACTGCATGTCCATTCACACACAGTGCCAAGGCTCAGCCCCCATGCCCTCTCTCCCCTCATTGGCTTACTGGCTATGATTGACAGCAAAAGAGTCAATGGCTCCCACTGCTGTTTCAGCCAATGAGGAGGGAGAGTTCCTGAAGAGTCGAGGCTCTCGTGCACATCACTGAATCGCGATGAGGCTCAGGTAAGTATTACTGGGGGCTGCTGCACACAGGGTTTTTTACCTTCATGCATTGAATGCATGAAGGTAAAAAACCCTAAGCCTTTACAACCACTTTAACTAGACTGGGTCTAAAGCTAAAATGTATTTCCTGCATTTTGCCATTTGCTGTGGCCCATCATCCCCCTAAACACTTACCTGAGTCCTGTATTGATCCAGCACTGTGACCATCTGCAGTTCTTTTCCCATGTCTTTCTCTTTTAACAGGATGTTCATGCAGCAGCGGGAGCAATTGGCACCTGCCACTGGCAGACATATCCTGTGCAGTGGTGTATTTAGGTTTTGTACTGCCCTAGGCAACACAAAAATTGGCCCCCGTATGGAGAGACCCCAGGGGCAGACTGAACATTTGGAAACCCAGGCACTGCCTGAGGGCCCAGGGTCAGTAGGGGGCCCCATGAGATGCCCCTGGTACCTTTTTCGTAGGCTTTTTTGAGTTTGGCCAAGGACACAGGGGCCCCATGATCCCCTATTGCCCGGAGGCCCCATGAGTTGTCAGTCCGCCCCTGAGAAACCCTGACACCAACCAACACCGCCCTCCCCAACGAAGAGTGTTTGACATTGACCAACAACACCCCATCCCCCCCACCAGAGAGAGCCTTCTACTACCACCTCCCCCCATACACTGGCAACCCCCCCCCACCCCGGTGAGAGAGAAGACACTCACCTTCACAGCTCTGGACATCCCTGGGAACAAGAGTCAGGCTCTGCATACACCATCAAGCAACCCACAGCCTCTATCAGATCCCACCTGGTCCCCATGCTAATTGTGTCTCTCCTTCCATCCCTTTAACCTCCTTGGCGGTATGATCATGTCAGGAATTTTGTGCTGAAAGCGGTACCATTTTTTTGCATGGAAATATGTAGTTTTTAATTGTAGGCTGTAATTTTTAGGAATAACTTACTAAAATCTGTCCGAACAAGAGTCTATTAAACATTCCGGATATGATAAAACTTGAAACACGAAATCATAAATTATAATTTAATAAATAATCATAAAAAATAATATAATAATAATAAATTTAATTCAATAATATAATCAAACCAAAAACACTGAAATTTGAAATACAGAGGCAAATTCGCACATCGCTGAGCAAAGTCGCAAAATCGTTTTCAGTGTCTGATGACGAATTTCCCCACGAATCATTATCACTCAATTCTGCAAGTGGTTCTGATTTACTATCGCTGTTCTAAAACCGCTTTTGACGTAAAGGGACACTTTTTGGCCGCCATGGACTTTTCTAAGTTTCCAGGCAGAAAGAACAGTCAAAATGCAGGCAGGGCACAGGACAAAGCAGTGGGGACAAAATGTATGTGAAATGCAGTGAAAAAGCAATGACAGCAAAAATGTAATTTTTTAAAAATTTCAAATTTCCCGACGGTTCCGCCGCCCGAACGTTCCGACGTCACGGGGACCGGAACACGGAAGCCAGATGCCGGCATCCGCCGGAGGAGATGGACGGGGACACTGCAGGGGACCCATCGTGGGAGCGAAGGACAAGGTAAGTGCTGCAGGGACCCCCAGAGAACGCTGCATGGTAAGCCCGAGTGTAGCTCGGGGTTACCGCTCTTGGTATAGAAATTCTACCCCGAGCTACACTCGGGAATACCGCCAAGGAGGTTAAGGGGGTGACACTGCCCCCTGAAAAATGCTGCTGCCCCCCTGAAAGATGCCGCCCTAGGCAAATGCCTTGTTTGCTTTGTGGTAAATACACCCCTGATGCTCTGAGCAGTGAGCGGGGGGGGGGGGGTTAGCTGGCTTGGGAGTAAGCCTGAACATCTGCCCCCTTATCAGACCACTTGCTGTGGGGGCAGACACAGAAAAGGAGAAGCGTAGCGCACCGAAGGAGACTCCAGAATTAAGGGAGGGGGGCCGCACTGTGCATCACCATTGCATGCCTATTATTTAAATTTTTATAAAAAATGCATTTTGAAGCACTTTAACCCGGGGACATGTGTAAGGGTACACTAAAGGTTTCAAGAGGTTCGGCCCTACAAAAACAACATAATTTCCTGCAATGCTCAGTTTAAGAAAAGATACAGAATACATTTATATGCTGTATTTTCTACTAAAATGAAACTTCTTTTTTCCCTTTAGAATCAAGTAAAACAGACAAAGGAAACAAAATCAAAACATGCTTTCGAATCAAAGAGGAAAAAAAAGAAAGAAACGCTTGGTTGCTAATTATTTTGTTTCTTTTCGCATTACAAATGAAAAGGTATATCTTCTACAGTGAATGTAGCAATCTTGTTTAGAGTGGTGTACATGCCACGCATTAGTCAACAAGTGCTGGATGCAGACACTGCAGTGCACCATCAACAATAAACACAAGACAATTCCCACACTTATGGTATACATCTGAGACTTTTTATTTTAAGATTATATGCTGCATCTGTTTAGAATTAATGCAGGAAAAACCTTGTGCACTAAAGTGTGATGAAAGTGGCCAGCTACATACTGTTCCTAATTGACATAATGAGGCTGATTTACTAAAGGAGTGTGAATTTATATTGTGTGAATTTTTACTTTTTATGGTAATTTTCACTTAGCTTAGTCATTCCTCCCAGCTTTCTAACACACTATAAAAGATGCTGTAAACACACCGTATGCAGGCTAAGGACACATGCCTGCCACAGTCCTGCTTACGTGGGCCACAAAGTTTGATTATGCAGAAAATGATTGACTAAACCACACAAAATAAGAAATACAGTAATATAGAGGTTGGATAAAAAGTTAGTGCATTATAACATTTTCGGTAGTAAAATAGTCCATTTTGTATAGAGATGTACATATCAGACCTAAAAGAGGGACAACTGAGACCACACGAGGGATGGAGGGATTTGGTCTCAAGAGAGGGACAGTCCTTCCAAATAAGTGACAGTTGGGAACTATGGCTTACTGAATGTGGTGATAATTCACTATGCAAATAATCAAGTGCCAGAAAAATTAAAGCTGAAGTCCAGCTTTTGGTACACTTTATATAGATTGCTTGGGCCAAGCTGGTTCAAATGAACTATGCCCCTTACTAACATGTGAGGCCACTGGATGTGCTGTATAAACTGCATGTAGCTGAGGATATAAACAGCATACAGCACTGTGTTCCAATAACTTGCCAAAACTTTCCTGTTAGATAGGTACCATTATTATTATTATTATACAGTATTTATAAAGCGCCAATAGTTCGCTCAGCGCTGTACATTACAAAGGGGGACAGAACATGTGACAGAACAATAACAATACAGTGCAAAACATGAGGGGATCGAGGGCCCTGCTCTTTCGAGCTTACAATCTAGGAGATCTATATCATTGATCGTTAACTTGTGATCTGCCCAACTGTTTCTGCTCCTCAGCTATCCTTATTGTTAGGGTATTTTATGTGTGGCCCAAGACAATTCCACTTCTTCCAATGTGGCCTGGGAAAGTCAAAAGGTTGGACTCCCCTGCCCTAAACAATCAGCATTCGGACAAATATGCTAACAGCTAATATAAGTTTGCACTAAACATTGATCTAATCCATAAATACTTGTGTGAAACTTAGTACCCTAATTTTTAAGGATGATTCTTCCAAGTTGAAAACTGATTTGAGCACCCCCAGTGACAGGTGTATTGGGAATGAGTTTACTGGTAACAAGTACTGAGTAGAGAGGCAGCCAAGGAGATTGCAAATGTCAGAAAATCATCTGGAAACTGTTTTTTGAACCCCAACCCCAGGCTACTTTTTACCTTTCAGTTATTAGCGGTGTCCAAAGTGTGTCTCCTCTGATGGGGACATACAAAGGGATGGAGCACAGTAAGGTGGTGCACAGGTGAACTATGTAGAATGAGTTTTCTGTGACAACACTGTCCATATTTAATATTGACAGACTTACTTTGTACATGTGGTTATTCGGACAAAGAGCTTTATCATAATGCTTTCAAGAACATTTATGACTTACATTATAATAAGAATAAACTTTAAACCTTTAAAAGGTATCATCTCAAAGCACTTTACAAAGAAAACAAAAGAAATACACAGGATAAAACAAAGGAAAAAAGGGACCATTAAGTGAAAGCTTATTGAAGAAAAAAGTTTTTAGATTTTATTTGAGTTTAGAGAAGATGACTCTCTGATGTTCCTTGGAAGTGAATTTCAGACTTTTTGGAGTAAAGCACTAGAAGGCTGTGTCTCCCATCAAGTGTAGGTGAGTGTGGGGTGGGGGCACAAGAAGATTTGAGGAGTGGAGGTTACGAGGAAGGGGAGTAAGTTGATAAAAGTCCATACAGATAATGGGGTGCCAAGCTATGAAGAGCCTTATAGATGAGCAAGAGGATCCTAAAGTCTATGTGAAACCTGACAAGTAGCCAGTGCAAGGACTCTAGGATATGGGTAATATGGTCACTTGTACCTGACCTAGTGAGTATTCTGGGTGCTGAAGTTTGAACATATATGTAGTCGACTAATAGTGTACTTAGGTACACTAGTGAGTAAGGCATTGCAATAGTCGAGTCCGGAGAACACAAATGTATGGATCAGCTTTTCAGCTACAGTATATGATAGCATAGGACACAGCCAAGCAATATTTCTCATGTGGAAGAAAAGATGTTCCTACAACATTCCTAGATTGTAAGCTCCCAGGATCAGGGCCCTCCTATCCCTCTTGTATTTAACTGTATTGTTGCTGTATTGTCTCCCGTTATATTGTAAAGCGCTGAGCAAACTGTTGGCGCTATATAAATCCTGTATATTAATAATAATAATAATAATTTTGCACATGTGAATCAAATTTTAAGCTAGCGTCAGATATCTCCCCACGATTTTTTACTGAAACTCAAGAACAGTGTGATTGATAGATAGGCTACCAGGACTGGCCTTACACAGCTGATGGGGGTGCCAATAAGCATGACTTCAGTCTTTTCACAGTTTAATTGAAGGAAATTATGGGCCATCCAAGTTTTTATATCACAAATACAGTTAGATAGGAGAGAAGCAGCCAAAGTAGAATCCGGTTTAGTATGTATGTACTGCATAGAGGTGACCATTGAGCCCATGTGTTCTAAGCAGTTGGCCAAGTGGAAACGTGTAAATCCTAAAAAGTAAGGGGCCCAAGATTGAGCCCTGAGGAACACCATACTTAACTGGCCTGACTTCAGACTGAAATACTCCAAGAGAAACAAAGTGACATTACATTCAACAAATGTGTTTCCAGTTAGAAAATGCAAAGTTACAACTGAGATAACTGCCACTTTATTTGTATGCTTAGGTCCTTGAAAACATCCAGATTTTTCAAGATTGTGTACGAAAGGATGACAGATTTTCTTCAGTGATGAAAAAGAAGTGTTCATTTCACCTTACGCTCTTTGTGATGGAAATAACCAGAGAAGAAGATGTGAGCGTGTATGTATGAAATATTCTGTAGTCAAATAAAGCTGTTGATGGTTATTTATATTTCTGTTTCCAGAAAAACTGAAATCAAATAAAAAATAAAGCTTTTGCTGGAGAAGGACTAAATACATGCTAACTTGAGATGTGAGAGCAGATGTGTCCCCTTTGTTATTGAATGTTGAGAAATAGGTTTTATGTGTAAAGGTATCTGAAATAGCATCAGTGTATGTTGCCTACAGGGACTAGCTTCTCTCTTTTCATTTTGAAACGTACATTGACAGCAGTTAAAGTAATAGGTTTGCTATGAGCAAAAGACACAAGTTTATTGAGTTCAGCCAATAATAGAAAACCTCCAAACACGGAACCCTATACCCACAGTTGATCCAGAGGAAGGAAAAAAAACCCTGGTCTACCGTGACCTTGGTTCAGCTTGCTCCAACAGGAAAAAAAATCCTACCCAATCCCCTATGACAATTCAGTATTCAGTATGGATCAACAATCTCTGGTATTATAACTAATAATTGTTAACATTCAGTTATAGTTTGTACATTTAGGAACACATCCAGCTCTTTTTAAAAACACATGTCACTCCAACATTTTTTTATTTCAAACATAAAGGAAAAAAATCAATAGGTTCACATAAGGGCCTGTGTGGATGATAAGGCTGCCACCTTTTTTGGGGAAAAAATACTGTCCTTATAATCTTTTGCTTATTAATTACGTAGCAAACCAGTCCTATTTTTACCAGTCTGGCCAGCCAGGTGGTTCAATAGTCAGTAGGCTCTTGCTCAAATAAGAAATGTCCTTCTCCCCATACAAGTCTATAGGAATGCAAAAGCAGCTTAAAGTTGGTTAAATACAAGTCAGCTGTTTTCCTAATGGGGCCAGGAGGAGCCCTGCATAGCTTCTGTATCAATTCCAGTAAGGCAATTTACAAAGAGTGTTGTCATGAGAGGAACGATCACTTGTTTTACTTTGCTGAATGGAGTAGTCAGGGAGTGAAGGGAAAGTAACTATGCATCTGTTGCTTTACACTGACATGCATTTGTTCTATTTTTTTTTCCTAGAGCGATTGATGCACTTTTGGAGTGTAAGGTGAAGATTGAGCACATTCTGCAGGGAAGAGATTTGAATCTTCAGTTTCTTGGTGTATCTGAGTTTAATAATCAAGTTGTCTTTGCAAAGATAGCTGAGGATTCGGCAAAAGCTAAGCTTAAAGAAATTACTGGTAAGCGCTCACCCCTAAACAACTCAGCAAATAGTGTTAATTTAGATTTTATGTTCCATGGCGCACCTTTAACCCTGTATCCTGTTGCTATGTTGCACCCCTTTCCATTCTGTTTCAAAAATCGTACTCTGGGAGGTACCTGTAATAGGACCAGGGGCGGACTGACCATTTGGAAACTCAGGCACTGCCCGAGGGCCCGGGGTCAGTAGGGGGCCCCATGAGATGCCCCTGGTACCTTTTTCATAGGCTTTTTGGAGTTTGGGCAAGGACACAGGGGCCCCATGATCCCCTATTGCCCGGAGGCCCCATGAGTGGTCAGTCCGCCCCTGAATAGGACTGCTTCTTCTGTCTGTTATTTTCTGAATCATTAAAGTGTTGACGAGTGGCAGGCTGCCTCACACATGGCCTAAACGAGCAGCCGAGCCGACCCCCAACATAACACTGTCTTCTGGGCAATATAGGGCTTTGCCCGACAACTCTTCCTGATGTGTGGGTGACGGGCAAAAACCAACCAATGATCCATCCTCCAAATACTGAGCACCTTTCCCGGGCTCGACAGCTAAGGGCCACCAGTGGACTTTATTACTCTCATCAGCACATTCCTAAAATTATCTTTTTTTTCTGCTGTCCCCCACCCTTCTGAACCTACTTGATACATTAATATGATAATAGTGGCCTTCCCCAAGCCATGGCTTTGCATTCGTCCTTGGCAATACTGTATCCCAACTGGCTATGCCTGCTTAGTTAGAGCCCATAGAGATGAGAGGTGCCATCTTTTGTATGGGCCTCAGCACCCATGTGAACAAAGCATAATAGATCACTAAAGACAGAAAACACAGCAGCTAAAGGAAGATAGCTGTTTTATGCATATTAAAGGTTTGTATCGATTTGCCAGAACCCACAAATGTGTTCTGAGCATTGCTTTGTATGTGCACACAGCTAAACAAAATAAGGACATCTAGGGGTCAATTCACTAAAGGTTACCGCATGCGATATGAAAGTCAAGTGACTAATTTTTCAGAACTATCGTATGAGATAATAAATGAGTCAATTCATTATTTATTTATTATTTATTTCAGGCACTTATATAGCACCGTCAGTTTACACAGCACTTTACATATATATATTGTACATTCACATCAGTCCCTAACCCTCAAGGGGTGTACAATCTAAGGTCCCTAACTCACATTCATACATACACATACTAGGGCCAATTTAGACAAGATCCAATTCACCTACCAGAATGTCTTTGGAGTGTGGGAGGAAACCAGAGTACCCGGAGGAAACCCACACATGCACAGGGAGAACATGCAAACTCCAGGCAGGAGGTGCCATGGCTGGGATTCTAACTAATGACCCTAGTACTGCCAGGCGGAAGTGCTAACCATTTAGCCACTGTGCATCAAAGTAAAATATCGAATGTGAGGTAAATACAGCACAGTTGTTAAAATAGTGAGATAAATACCGCAAAAAAAACATGAGATAAACCATTAAAGTCAATTATTAAAAAAAAACACACATTCATTATTTATCACCAGGTGTTTGCTGGTGGTATTTTAGAAATGTACAAAACAACAATTAGAGGAACTCTGCACTGGCCAGAAAGTGAACGTATACAATGTATCAGTGTAAAAATGTGCTCCTCTGAGCTCAGGAATGAAAATAAATTGTAACATTTCATCAGAGGGAGATCGTTTTGTGAATGAAGCACACTACAATGTTTACAGTTTCACAGTATTGCTGTGTGCATACTGGTGCAATGTTAGCCTGCAAAAAAAAATTGTGAAAAAACACCAAAAATAATGCAAAATTTAAGTGCTAAATATCCCAAAACATAAATATTTAACACATTCGGTAAATAAAGCATGTTTTTTGGTAAATTGACTACTTTTGAAATAAATACCGCATGAGTTATTTTAACTAAAAAATTAATGCAGTATTTATCTCTTAGTGAATGCCCAAAGAACAGTTACAGCAGCTTAAATAATATGAGATACATTGTTCTGTTGCCATCTAGTGATCATAATATGTAGTTGCACAATTTTAATGTTAGAATACAATCGAAAGGTAAAATTATACATTATATGCTTTATAATAAAAAGAGAAAGGGGCATATTTTGTTTGCTTTCAGCAGTACCAGGGGATTATTGCATACATTCAGTGGTACACCATCCAGTTGCATGCCCCACGTCTCCCTCTGCTTTACTGTTCACTATTTCACTCTTCTTTCCATGTTTACCCTTCCTATGTGATCCTTTTCTTTTCCTCCATATTTCCATTCCATCATCTTTAGGCTACATTCACATGGGTGTTTGTATCTGACAACTGCTAATCTTCATTTGAAAAAGTTGAAATTGTTCATGCAGACAGTTGAGTTTTGTAAATGAGTTTAGCTGTGTTTAGCTGCATCAGCAATTATAGACTTTTTTTGCAGAAAAAATGTAGTGCTTAGCATCGTGTGCCTGCTTGAGAGAAGAAGAAGACTGAGGGTCGGTTCACATGCACAGCACTACTTTTAAAAACACACTGCACCAAAGTGCATGGTGCTACGGAATTGTGTGATTTGGTGTCCATAAAAGCACTGCTTTGTGATCTGCGTTTAGGGTGCTGGTGACAATTATTTAGCACCCGCATGCAGATCGCAAGGGCAGTGCCGTCACCTTCAATGTGGAAAAATGCAAACAGAATGCACTTTTCCCACACCACATTCTGGTGTGAACTGGTCCTGAGGCAGATAGAGAGGCAGAGAGAGAACCAAATGAAGCAAAGATGTATACATCCCATAACATCCCAGCCTCTAGGGGATATTTTGTCCTGATGTATGAGGAAATCAGAACCTATCCCCATACTTTTCACAACATTACCAGAATGTCGGTGTCCACTTTTGAAAGCGTACTAACTATTGTTAGACCATGTATGCAAAGAATGAATACCGACATGAGAAAGGAATACCAACATTTCAGGAAGAACAGGGGAAGTGTGTCATTTTCTGCTGCTAAACGCATTGCAGCTATGTGCAGCTAAACTCAATGTGTGTTTAGCTGCAGATATCGACCCTGGATGTAGCACTTTCTGTATTTTTTTAAACACAGATAAACTGTCCGCAACTAAACGTTAACAGTCGATATTATTGTTTTGCATTGTGTGAGTTCAGCTTGCAGGCAGCTGCAGTCCACTTCCTCTACTGTAGGTGGTGCCCTACCAGAGCAGAACCACCGCCTGGAGAGGATGTTTCTGGAGACAGCTGTGTGGTTGGCTATGCTGCATCCAGATGAAATCTGGCAGTCATCTTTAGGTCAGCAAAGTCTTTATATGTCCCTGCCCCTAGGTTTTGGCATGCACATCTATTGTAGAGAAAGAGCACTCACCTATCAGGGAAAGAGATAGTGACAGGGAAAGATTCCAGATGAGTAGGGAAAGACTAGGGACTCACAATCCTTTACTGTAGCCTCCTCTTTGGGACCGGACCAGCCAGGCTGCTTTCCGCCCTCTGAAGACAGATGCTGTTGGTGCATCTTTATCGCTGCCATGCTGCCTGAACTGAACTGTAAGTGTTATCCTAGGCGGTGCCCTCCCCGTGGGGTTGTTTGTAGTTGGCATTCTCTGCAATACAAGTTCTGAGTTTTTCTGCAGCTAGACTCTTGGGTTGATTTACTAAAGCTAGAGACTGTAAAATCTGGTGCAGTTCTGCCTAGAAACCAACCAGTTTTCAGGTTTTATTGTCAAAGCTTAAAGTGTTACTAAACCCAGGACCCTGCATTCACTATATCTGGTCTTCCACAGTACATACAACATGGAAATGCAATTATTTTAGTAAATATAAACTACTAAATACCTTTTCTCATCAGCAGTTAGAGCAGTCTTGTGACTTCAGCTGAGCACTGGTTAAAGCTTGTAGGAGGAGTTTTCTTTCTGCTCTAGGAGGATGTGAAACCTCTGATCCCCTGTCTGGACAATGCTGATTGGGCCCGTGCTGATCACATGTATCCTCCCAAAAAAACCTCTCTAGCAATACACATCAAACTGAGCATGCGCATGTTACCACGGGTTCAGTCTGCATCAGGTGGCCATTTCAACAAGAGGAGGGGCATAGAAGACAGGATCAAACAGCCTTTTTACACAATGCAGAGGATTAGTCCCTTACGTGCTACAGTGAGTATAACAAGCATGCTTTACTGCACATACAGACTGATTTTACTGTTGTGGGTTTAGTAACACTTTAATTGAACAAGCTAAAGTTAGAAAATGATTAGCCACCATGCACAGCTGCACCAGATTCTGAGTGCACCAGTTTTAGCAAATTTCCCCCTAACTCTTAATTGAAACACGCCAGTCTAAATTTACATCCTAACCAGCATGTTCTAATTCTTCTAAAGGGGATTTTACCATTTTGATAAATATTTTTTTGCTAAAAATGGATACTTTAAACATATAGTTGCACATGTGTTTTTATTGCTGCATTCTCTCATTAACCTACAGACACTGTAAAAAATACATTCAAAGACAAAGAGTTATTTAAAATAGAAAATAGAAGTTGTATACCACATTTGACGCTTATGAAGATGGAAAGTGCTCCAGAGTTACAAGAGCAGGTGAGTCCTTTTAAGAAGAGATCCTAGTTTGTTTGTTTTTTAACCAGTACGTAATCACCTCTACCACATTCGCCTGCCTTTCTTTTGTGTACCACCTTTAAATGTTCTAAAACTATGACAGCAACTCCAAGTCCAGAAGAGGATAGATTTCTGGGCAGTGCAACAGAATGGTCATAACAGCTGGGATAAAGCTACCTGCCGACCAGTCATTTAGGGCTAAAGGTGGCATGAAATCCCTGATGTAGCTGGTATTTTTATATTTTAATTTTCAACAGGATATTAAAAGAAATACACTAAAGTAGATAAATAAGCCATTTAATCTTATTTTAACCTCCCTAGCAGTATGATTATGTCAATATTTCTGTGCTCAAAGCGGTACATTTTTTTGCATGGAAATATGTAGTTTTTTTATTGTAGGCCTGGAATTTTTAGGAATAACTCACTGAAATCTGTCCAAACAAGAGTCTAGTAAACATCCCGGGTAGGATAAAACTTGAAACACGAAATCATAAATTATAATTTAATAAATAATCATAAAAAATAATAATATAATAATAAATTTAATTCAATAATATAATCAAACCAAAAACACTGAAATTTGAAATATAGCTCCAAGTTCACACATCACTGAGCAAAGTCGCAATATCATTTTCAGTGGCTGAGGACAAATTTCTCCACGAATCATAATCACTCAATTCTGCAAGTGGTTCTGATTTACTATCGCTGTTCTCTAGCTGGTCTAAAACCACTTTTGACCTAAAGGGATGTTTTTTGGACGCCATGGACGTTTCTCAGTTTCCAGGCAGAAAGAACAGTAAAAATGCAGGCAGGGCACAGGACAAAGCACTAGGGACAAAATGTATGTGAAATGCTTTGATACAGTAATGTTTTACTATGTGATTTTAGTGAATGTGACTTTTTGTCATTTTCAAATTTCCCACCGTTCCATCCCCGTATGTCCCGACGTCACAGGGGACGGAACCCAGATGACAGATGCCGGCATTCGCCGGATTACATTGCCGGGGACACTGCAGGAGGGAAATCGCGGGAGCGCAGGACAAGGTAAGTGATCGAGGGATCCCAGAGCAGCGTCGCATGGTAAGCCCGAGTGTAGCTCGGGGTTACCGCTTGTGGTACTGAAACTTTACCCCGAGCTACACTCAGGAATACTGCCAGGGAGGTTAATCTTACCAAAGGAAATGTAGACTAAACATTTGCTGGAGGTAAGATACATGCTAAAAAGCCCTCACTGGACCCCACCTAACAACCTACGCCAATCTCCTTGCTCTCATTTTCCTCCAAACTCCTTGAGCGCCTAGTCTGCAGCCAACTGCATGACCATCTTACTGAAAATAACCTTCTTGATCCTCTTCAGAAACTGCTCTCCTAATACTCACAAACAATCTACTTACAGCTAAAATCCATGGACACTATTCCACCCCCTCCTCCTCAAAAAAACTCTACTCCATTACTGACTGTATTCTTCAAGGGTTCTCTTCCTACCTATCTCACCGCACCTTCAGTGCCACTTCCTCCTCTCCTCTTCCTTTCTTCGCTGGGGTCCTCCAAGGTTCTGTTCTTGAACTTCTCCTATTCTCAATCTACACCTCCTCCCTGGGTCATTTGATAGCCTCCCTTGGCTTCCAATACAATTTATACAAGCAAATCTATCTCTCTACCCCACACACATCATTAATCTACTAACGAACATATCAGCCTGGATGTCACACCATTGCCTAAAATTCAATCTATACAAAACCAACCTCAGAATATTTCCTCCCCCACGTGCCCCATCCCCTGACTTCTCTCTCAAGATTGAAAGCACAACTATCAACCCATCCCCGAATGCCAAGATGCTAGGTGTTATCCTGGACTCTGAACTATCTTTTCAGCCCCACATCCAATCATTGTCCAAAGCTTTCCGCCTCAGCCTACAATATATCTCCACAATATGCCCCGTCCTAACCAATGGCATCGCAAAGCTTCTAATTCACACCCTGGTCATCTCTCACCTTAGCTACTGCAACTCCCTCCTCATTGGATTTCCTTTACATAGGCTATCCCCTCTTCACTCCATCATGAATGCTGCTACAGGCTCATCCATTTTACCAACCGCTCAGCGTCTGCTACGCCTCTCTGCCAATCCCTCCACTGGCTTACGCTCTCCAAATTAATTCAATTCAAAATACTAACAACTTACAAAGCCATCCACAACCCGGCCCCAGCTACATCACTTCCCTAGTCTCAAAATACCAACCGAATCATCCTTTTTTGTTCCTCCTAAGACCTCTAGCTCCCTTGTTATTTCCTCCAATGCCTGCCTCCAGGACTTCTCCCAAGTCTTTCCTATCCTATGGAATTCCCTGCCCCAGTCTGTCCAACTGTCCCGTACTCTGTCTACATTTAGACGATCCCTGAAAACCCTTCTCTTCAGACAAGCCTTTCCTACCCTCACCTAATATCTGTACTTTATTTTCTCCATCCAATCATCCCCCACAGTTATTACCGTTTGTATTAATTGACCCTCCCTCATAGAATGTAAGCTCTAACAAGCAGGGCCCTCTGTTTCCTTCTGTATTAAATAGTATTGTAATTGTACTGTCTGCCCTCACATTGTAAACTGCTGTGCAAACTGTTGGCTTCATAAATCCTGAATAATAATAGAAATAATAATAATATTTTCTTTCCATATCAAAAACATTATTCATTCTGAAAGGATTTTTGTTCAGTACTTTAATTTGTCTAGAGACTAAAAGGTGTCTAAAAAATTACCCATTGTGTATATTGAAACATGCTACCAACATATGGGGGAGATTTACTAAAACTGGTGCACTCAGAATCTGGTGCAAATGTGCATGGCAACCAATCAGCTTCAAAGTGCAGCTTGTTCAATTAAGCTTTGACAAAAAAAAAAACTGAAAGCTGATTGGCTTATATGCAGCGCTGTACCAGATTTAGTGCACTCCAGTTTTAGTAAATAACCCCCATGGCGGACATCACAGCAGAGAGATAGAAATCAGCAGGTCTCCTTAGTAAAACACAACACAGTACACAGTCTAATCACTCCCTAACACACAGTTAACCCCTTGATCACACCAGATGTTAACCCCTTCCTGCCCCGTGTCATTAGTACAGTGTCAGTGCTTTGTATTAGTGTCACTGGAGATGTCAGTGGCAGTTAATCAGTTCAAGCCCAGTGTCAGAATGCCTGCCACAGTCCCACTATAACTGATTGCCGCCATTACTAGTATTAAAAAATACAAAATAATAATTTAAAAAAATTCAAGTATATATTCCGCCATTTGTAGATGCTATAACTTTCCCGTAAACCAATTAATATACACTTACTGGTATTTTCTTTAGCAAAGACATGTAGCAGAATACATTTTGGCCTAAATTATGACAAAATTAAATTTTTTTACTTTTTTTATTGGATATGTTTTATACCAAAAAGTCAAACATATTTGTTTTTTTTTCAAAACTGTCAGTCTTTTTTTTTTGTTTATAGCATGATCAAATATTACTGAAAGAAAGCTCTATTAGTGAGAAAAAATGGCATAAATTTCATTTATGTACAGTGTTGCATGACCACGCAATTATCAGTTAAAGTAACACAACGCCATATTGCAAAAAATGGCCTGGTAAGGAAAGGGGGTAAATCTTTCGGAGGGCAAGTGGGTAAAAAAAATAAAGAAAATAAAGAAAACCTTGCTAGATCAAGGGTTGAGGGTGCCAGGATTAGGGTTAGGGTCAAGGTAAGGATCAAATGCTTGGGCCAAAAGTCACCATCAGTGTATGTTCAGTAGATTTTTTTTTTTAATAAGCATTCTTGAACTAGTATCAGTTTCCGTGTCAGTGTGCTTTAACTAGGATAAAAAAGGTAAAATGCGTACTACTAAGGTACAAACAACAACATACACATATATGGTATTTCTGCAATCATAAGGAGCAGAAGAATTTATTTTGGGTTGTTCTTTGGTGGTAAATTATGGTAATAGCAAGAAATATACAGTTAAATTCTAATAAAAATATGTTTTTACTCTCTTGAGCCAGTTTTCTTATGATAGGAAAAACAAACAGGAGATATCTGTTACCAATTACTAAAAGAAAGCCTAATTTGTTCTTAAAAAAACAAGGTATAATCCATCTGGATGATAGTTGGAGTTGCTATTATATGTACGGTTTTACCAACACATTTGCAAAATTATGTTCAGGCATTAACATTGGTTTTACCCTCAGTCACCAAGGGGTTAAAAGAACTATGTTCAGCTCTTCCATATGTGTATGGCTGTTTTATAGTTTCACGATAAATAGAATGATGCCAATTTTTATCTGTTTTCAGGGAGTAATCATTTACCCAAGTTTGTACAGAACCTTCAAGAAACATTATTTTGGAAATGAAACCATGTCCAGACTTGATCTTTGTTCAATGGGCAAGGCAAGACAGCCTGATGGATACTATCACACTGAGGCTTCCATCTTTATTGGTGTATCATAATATGGCATTGTATCTTGTGCTGTACGTCTAGGCATTTATTAGTGGTGCACTGAAATGAAAATTCTGGTGCCGAAACCAAAAATGAAAATTCAAAATGCACTAGGCCGAAAACCGAAACCAAAATTCACAGTTTTTAAAATTAATATATATTTTTTGCAAAAAAATACACTTTTAATAAAAAAACAATATATACTACAATTTTTTAATAAAATATGAAAGAGGATGTTACGGTGATAAAATAGATACCCAACATGTCACGCTTTAAAATTGTGCACGCTCGTGGAATGGCGTGAAACTGCGGTACTTAAAAATCTCAATGGGTGATGCTGTAAAAATTTCTACAGTTTAGCAGTGTAAAGTTACAGAGAAGGTCTAGAGCGCAAATTATTGCTCTTGCTCTGACGTTCGTGGCAATACCTCATGTGTATGGTTTGAACACTATTTACATATGTGGGCATGGCCTACGTATGTGTTCACCACTATGTGCAAGCATGGGGGGATTGGGGCACTTTAAAAAATGTTTTAATTAATTTTTTTTGCACTGTCCCTTTTAAAAAAAAAATGTAATCACATTTATTCTTATCACAAGAAATGCATGTATCCCTTGTGATAGAAATAATTAGTGACAGGTCCTCTTTGTGGAGAGATATGGGGTCAATAGGACCCCATGTCTCTCCTCTGCAATGTAAAGCACTGGATGAAAAAAAAAGCATTGATCTAGTGCTTTAAAAAAAATGTCCAGAACCGGAAGTGACATCGCTCTAGTCCTCCAAGGGCATAGAGATGAGATCAGTGGAGGCCATCTTTCCTTCACTAATCTCTATGCCCAGCGCCGGGATCGTTTGAGGTTTTCTCAGGTAAGGCTGAGAACTACTGAGCGGCAGTAGTGAGGGGTGGGCGGCAGCAAGGGGTGGGGTTTTTTCGGCACCTGTATCGATGCTTTTTTACATATCGGTTGACGGCCGAAAGGGTTGTTTTCGGTCAAAACATTTTGTCCACCGAAATTTCAGTGCATCCCTAGTATTTATTAAGGGAGAAAAATGTGTTGCTTGTATTGTAATCGTTGGGAAAAATGCAACTAGTATTTTTAGAAATGAAAGAATATGTAAACCCAACAATTCATATTCCTGATATGTGTCTGCTGTACTATTTACTTGCATGAAAAAGTATCTTGTTCTCTTTGTATTGCTTCTTTTGTGTGACATACCTGATGTTCCTGCCAGTCCCTCTGCTTTGCTATTGAATAATGACCACGCTAGGAAGGAGAGCACAGTGTGGTCAGTTCTCTATCTTTGCTGGGAACTGTTCTCTTCTAATGATCAGACTTCTGCTGACACGACCCCCTCCCCCCACCACACCGCCATTAACTGGGAAGTTTGGTGTGGTGCTGTTTTGTCTCCCCCAGCTCTCTAAGCACCATTTAAAAAGCAGAGGAATGAAGAAAAGAATAAACCTAGAGATCTCCAGTAGTAGGTACCACTGCAACAGAAGGAGTGGTCAGCTGGACTGGTATATATTGTGCCTAGGGATCCCATGCCTTCTCAGATTGATCCACCTTGTTCATGACACTGGGAATCTTCTCATGGATTTCACCACATGGTTTTGTGCTTGACCTGCTGTAAAGTTAAAGAGGGTTTCTTCCATGCTCTCACTATTGATGTTTTAGCTGCAAGGAGAATAAAAAAGACAAGCTGGTGCATATTGCGAGGGGCATTTGGTATTGGCAAAATTATATTTGATGTAAAATGTTTTATTGATAAAACGTGAAATGGAAAACAAAACATAGCTTAAAAATGTGTATTTTTTCATAGCCTACTTTAATAAATACTAGCATAAAGGCAACTGATGGTAGGAGTTGGCTGCTCAATACTGAACTTGATATATCTTGTGGCAGATCTTTAAAACCTATGAACTACATCTACCGGGCTTGTTTTTTTTATCTATAGCTGCAGCTTGCTAATGGTGCCTCGAACAGTCCAAAGTTTATAAACTGAATTTGGAGTAAAGCCTATGATATAATTGGGGTTATTTACTAAAACTGCATGGTGCAAAATCTGATGCAGATCTGCACAGAAACCAATCAACTTCCAAGTTTTATAGGCAAAGCTTATATGAACAAGCTGATTGGCTACCATGCACAGCTACACCAGATTCTGAGTGCTTCAGTTTTAGCAAATCTTGCCCAATATGTAATACACATAAAGGTCAGTTCCACTTTTAGTGAAGGTGTCCTTTAGGCCCTATTCAGACCTGTGCATTGGGGAAATGTCTGGTGAAAATTACATTTTACCACACATTGTAACATACAGTAACGCTTGTAGCTGGCCAGCTAAGACCAGTCCTAGGTTGCTAATATGGTTCACATATATGTGTATACCAAACCTGCCAATAACCTCAGTACAGTGTATATGTGCATAAGTTAAAGCCAAAAGCAGAATCATTGCTGTAATTTATGTCTTTGATTGTTATATGACATTTATATATTCATTGTGTAAGCAGAAAAGGAAAATATGCCTTTAGGAGTCAGTACAAGGTGAGCCAATCACAGCCATCCTCACACTGTACAGAGCCTTAACCAATCCCAGCCAGTTTCACATTTGTGCCTGTGTAAAACTCCCTGCTAGATTGTTCTACAGTCACTTGCTCATCAGACAGAAGAGGAAACAGACAAAGTTCCAGTTAGAGAAGCTCTATGGAAGCAGAGAAGGCCAAATAGGTATTTAATGCAATTGTGTGGTCCTCTGTTGTTTAATAGTGCAGGTAGATCTGTGTGTAAAATCTGTTGTATGTGTTTACTTGTAGTTCCACCGATATAATCCACCGAATTAACCCATTGTAATATGAAACAAAATAAACCACTGTAATACGAAAGAAATAAGCCACTGTAAGATAAACGAAACAAGCCATTGTAAGCAGTTATATGAAGAAGATTGAAGTTATTAAAGAAGTTAACTAAAGTATTCGGTGTGCTCTTTAAACCTACTGCATCCATAGAGCGGCATTGGAGGAATTACAGAGTAAAGTCAGTCTAATCAAACAAAGAAACAGCAATTGCATATTTTTTCTAATGCCACAGCGCACAAGGCACTACAAGGTGCTGCGCCTGCCACAATGCTTGGACTGCGGTGCAGCACAGCACATGAGTATCTTCTTGTGAGGTTTGAAACTTCTCTGGAAGGCCTATAACCTCACCCTTGCCTAAGTGACAAGGAAGCTGAAGTGTACAGTAAGTATATTTTTTAATTTTTCCTAATGTGTGATTTTTCAGGGTTTCATTCATTCCACATTATTATGAGTGGAGTATGAAGAAGAAGCAGACCTAAGCATTGAAAGTATGGGTTTACTTTTTTTAGCCTTATCCCATTGCTTGTGAGCCGCTAACACACAGAAATCTTTCCAGCCCTCTGAGAAGTGGTAATTAACAGTTGGACGGGCTACAGTCTTCTCTGGATCTCATGCCAACAATCTTGTCAGGATCTACCCCTTTTCCTTTTCTCTTTTTGGCTCTGGTCTATCTGCTTGCTACCGAGACTTCACACAGCACAGCTCCTCTCCCCCTACACAGCTTCTATCTGTCTGCACACTGTGTATCTGGATTCTATGCTGCACAGCCATTTTTACCTGGGAACTTCACATGTCAGAACTGCCACATAGCAGGCAGCTACACAGTGTGTAGGCAGAGGCTGTCTGTAAGTCCATATTCCCACTATGAATCGCACAGGAATGTGCTGTGCTTTCCTGTGCTATTTACACACAATACAGTGCAGTGCAATTTGAGCCCATTCATTTTGAATGGGCTCAAAGCACACTGCATTGCACCAAATGTATGCATGCACAACTTTTGGAAATGCATTGCAATTGCATGGCATGGTACTTTGGTACCCTGTAATCTGGTGCAAGTAAAGGTACTGCATTTACGATCTGTGTTTAGGGAGTCATTAACTTAACATTGACACCTGCTATAGATTGAAACTGCAGTGCATTTGAATGCACAGGGAACGCGAGCTTTCCACACCGCGTTCTTGTGTGAACTAGGGATAAGAGAATCAAACTGACCTCTCCTCGTTTTCTGAGTTTATTTGAAGAGCATCAGTGGGGAGACCCACCCCCGTTAAGGGTATACACATGTAATTGGCAGAATACCAGTTGCTGGCATATTGGAGGTACTTGAAGTGAAAATCGTCCATGGAATGATGAGAATAGGTAAAGGAATGAGAGATTAATCCCTTATAGAGACAGCACTGCCAGACCTAATATTCATTAGGTCTATGATTGAGGGTGAGAGCATTATATGAAAGGTGGTGGGAGTCACTGATCACATGGTGGATGAAGAGGTGGTAGATGAACAGTCAATAAAGAAACATACAGTTATAAGAAGTCACATGGTGATTCAAATATCAAAAAGTGGAATATGGGGACACTGTACAAATAAAACAGACACTTTAAAAGGAGTTTTGTTTTATTGATTTGTTGAATTTTTGTGTCATATACATGGGATTTTTATTGGATATGTTAGAATATTCACTGGTGTTTATATAAGTGTATAACAGATGCAAAGAAAGCTCACACAGTAAAAGGTAGCTCAACATCTTTTTATTTAAAATTATATTGTAGGAACACAATTTTATATAGCAACCTACACGAAATTATAAAACATTACTCATAGGTTTGGTTACATATAGGAGGTAGAGCGGGAGTGTCACCAACATTCTTAATTTTTGATCCGAGAGCTGTATGAGAGGAAGGGGAGAGGGAGAGGAGCTGTGCTGCCTATGCCAAGACTGTGTGTAGTGCTGGGATACAAAAAGGAGCTCAACAGGCACAGCATCCATATAGGGGGGGGCATAGCTTAAATCTGGGTGACAGCCCCTCCCCTCAAGATGCCATGTCCATACTACTTATGTATTTATCCACTTCTATGCAGAGGAATAGCCCAGTGCCTGAACTAGTTTACTGTTCAGGTGTGTGTCTGTGGCCACATCTCCTAGTGGAGGAGAGACAGAAAGAGGGGGCAGATTGCTGAGGTTGTAACCACCCCCTCTAAACTTTCAAACAGCAAACGGGCCATTACTGGGACCTATATGACAGACTAAGTGCCACTTCTGTAAAATCAAAAGGAGGGAGGGAAGAAATACCAATTGATTCATTATTATGGTAATATTTGTTAATTATTTAGCTTATCCTCTACTTCTCCTTTTAAATACAATGCAAAAACCTTATATCATCAGGCTACAGGTAGCATTAGGGCATGAGGGAGTAAGTATGTCATATTAATACGGAGTTCCACCCAACAGCAGAAGCTCTGCTTTCCTGCCTCCCCCCCCCCCCCCCTCCGCTGCCACATTTGGCACCTATATGTGATTTTGCACCATTGGTGGCTACAGCTGTCAATCAGGAGATTCCCCGCCTGCACCCAGCGATCACCGAGGAATAGTGACAGGGGAGAGGTCTGTATGTAAACAATACAGATCTCCCCTGTAAGCACTGACATGCTGCTTTGTAAAGCAACATGTTTCCCTAGTAAAACACACACAGCAAAACAGCACACAGTTAGCCCTTTGAAGGCCATCGATATAAAATGTAGTATGGTACTTATTTTTCCAAAATACTAACTTCTTAAAAAAAAAATATAATAGAAAAAAAAGTGTAGGGGCATTAGAAACATTTCATAAATTTCATGGGAATATCATTAAAGTAAATTTGTGCATCTCACATGCAAGCTGGCAGCCCTTGGGCACCTCAGGTAGTATAGTAATACAGGGCACGCACCATGTGTCAGCAAACAGTGGGTGCAGCAAATCTGTTAACAGTGGGGTGGCATAAGGTGCATTATTAAAGAAAGCCTGGGCTTTCTTCTACCTTTAAAATGCATTTTGATTGCTGTTCTACAAGCAAGAGTCTCACAAACATGTATAAACCTTAGCACAATCCTTAAAAAAACATTACATTACATATGATTTTGTACACTGAAAATAGAGAGCATCCAATGCCAGGGGAAGTCCCTTCTCCTTGGCAGTACCTTCTACTGTTGTGCATGATAACATCAGAGCAGAGGAGTCTAGAGCAGTTGTCTCCAAACTGTGTAGAATGCGACCCTTTGCTAGCCTCTGTCCGGCCCTTGGGGTACTTTTCCTCTCCCTGACACCAACAAGGAGGCACCATTTCTTACACTGGCATCAACAGTGGGGAACCATTCCTCTCACTGACACCAACAATGGGACATTTTTCCTCCTGCTGACACCAATGATGCAGCACAATTCCTCCAACTGATATAAACAATTAGGCACTATTCCTACAACTAATACCAATGATGGGGCACTATTCCTCCCTCTGATACCAATGATGGGGCACTATTCATCCCACTGACACCAATGATTGGGCACTATTCCTCCCTCTGATACCAATGATGGGGCACTATTCCTCCCACTGACACCAATGATGGGGCGCTATTCCTCCAACCAATACCAACTAAGGGACACTATTCCTCCTACTGTTCCAATGATGAGACACTATTCCTCCCACTCTCACCAATGATGGGGCATTATGCCTCCCACTGATACCAATGATGGGGCATTATTCATCCCACTGACACCAATAATGGGGCACTATTCCTCCAACCAATACCAACTAAGGGACATTATTCCTTCTACTGTTCCAATGAGACACTAGTCCTCCCACTGTCACCAATGATGGGGCATTATTCCTCCCACTGTCAACAATGATGGGGCATTATTCATCCCACTAATATCAATGATGGGGCACTATTCCGCCAACATATACCAGTGATGGGGCACTATTCCGCCAACTGATACCAATGATGGGGCACTATTCCGCCAACTGATACCAATGTAGGGAACTATTGCGCCAACTGATACCAATGATGGGGCATTATTCCTCCCACTGTCACCAATGATGGGGCATTATTCATCCCACTAATATCAATGATAGGGCACTATTCTTCCCACTAATACCAATGATGGGGCACTATTCTTCTCACTAATACCAATGATAGGGCACTATTCTTCCCACTAATACCAATGATGGGGCATTATTCATCCCACTAATATCAATGATGGGGCACTATTCCGCTAACAAATACCAGTGATGGGGCACTATTCCGCCAATTGATACCAATGACTGGACATTATTCCTCCTTCTACTGACTACAAACTTTATGACATTTTTTGTACTCCCACTTTCGCTGGGACATTTTCTACTCCCACTGGCCACTCCGGCCCCCTAAAGTCTGAAGAACAGACTTGTTTAGAAAGTTTGGAGACCCCTGGTCTAGACTGTCCCCTCTGGGATGTCTATGTATTATTGTTGCAAGTAGCCAGTACCTCTCCTTGCCACTCAGGGCTGCTGTTAGAAATAACGGTACTCCATACAGCATACCCGACATGGCCTCCCCCGCATAAAAATATAACAATTATATTTTCAGTAAAGATACACATATTATCAGACACAAACACAACATAACTTAACATAAACAATAACAAAATTATTGCTAAATCTAAAAGATCAAATTGTATTGAATTAATAAATAAATCTAAAACTCTGTGTATGAAAGAGTCTCTTGAGCACTGTGGCCTGTACAGTGTGAATCAGTGGTTTGTTTATGTGCCTGGAGTCGCCTGTCTGCAGGTTGCCTATGTTATGCTATGGAGATGTACAAGCACAGCCGCAGGCCCAGATTTGACAGGTGTGGGAATGACCCATGTTATGACAGCATGCATTCAGGGCCACTCACCCGCACCTGCAAATCTGTCAAATTAGGACGTGCGGTTGTGTTCTTAGGCCCCTTTCACATGGACATTAAAATCAGGTTCGCCTGCCCGTTTTTCAGGCAAACCTGATTGGAACCTCCATTCTCCTTTATGGAGCAAAGGGTGTAAATGGATATGTGTCCATTTACACCCTCCAACATCCAATCCGTTAAAAAGAGATGTATGGGTATCCAATTCCCCTTCCAGCAGTTGAATCGGGTCGAGTCAGTTTTCATCCGACCGCCTATTGAGGAGAGAAAACTGCTCTGTGTCCTCTCTGCAGCAGCAGAGCGACCACAGACCTGTCATCAGCTTGCTCAGCAGGGATTAGTGGAGAGATCCCCCGCTGAGCAAACAGATCCACTAAACAGATCTTCGCTGTGTGAAAGGATTCTTACAGATGCTGTGACCCATTAGAGTAGCAGGCAGCTAAAAACACTCACTCACTCTGCCAGAATACCTGTGTAAATGAGTACCTAGGACTTTGGTTCACATGTGAGGTTGTGTAGATGTAAAATCTCACAGTTGTGTAGATGTAAAATCTCACAGTTGTGCTGTGCTTTTACCACTCACTGGAGTGCTGGGTTGTGGAGAGAGCAGAAGAGGCTGGCTTAAGCTCTCAAGGGTGATTTCAGCCAGCTGCCAGTCAGAGCATGGACCATCTCTGTGATGTCAGCCAGCAGTTCACTGCTGGCTGAATCTGGGTCACAGGAATGCAGAATGGTGCACTCCTGTGACCCACAGGGTAAGTATGGCCAAAATAACTTTGACCTTGCTTCTCCTTCAATTATTTTTTTAATTATTATTATTTTTTTACAGTTTTTAGAATTTTATGTATTTTTTACATGTTTAACAGCCCTGTCCGGGGAGTTCGGTGAAATATCAGATGTCTAAACAGACCCCCTGATGTCACACATTTGAGACAGAAAAAGGAAATAAGGATATAAACTCCTAATTTCCTTTCTTTGCAGCCTCAGCTGCACTGGACAATGAATGAGCAGAAAGCACTTTGTACAGAGCAGTTTCCTGTTCAGTCACAAACTGAAGCATAGTAAACACAGTTATGAATGAACACAGTGAGTGATCAGTATAGGTCACTCACTATGTTCATTCAGGAAAGGAAGGGGCTGGTAAATATGACATATTTACCACCCTTGCACTTTCCATCATGAAAAGATCCCCCTGTGTGTCCCGCAGCTGGTGGGAAAGGTGAGGAGGAAAGCCGGCAGTGCTTTGGGGGCATTGGAGATGCAGCCTGCAAGGGGGAATTATGAAGGGGAAGGGGGATGGTTGCCCCACTGGAGCCAATCCTGTGTGTCTCTCCCTGCAGCAGCTGCAGCCCATAGGAGCAAGAGGGGTAAAGCCAGCAGCATTGGGGGAGGCTGGGAGGTGGAGCTGTGCATGCCTGCAAAGTGTCATTGGGACTCCGGCGGTCCTGGTAACCAATGACTGGAAAGAAGACTGAGGAAAGGGGGAGAGAAGCGAAGAGTGAAGGCATGCCCTGTTGATAGGAATCCTCACTAGGTGCAGTGTGTGATAGCACACATAGCACCCATTAACACTTTTGCTGCCAGAGCCATTTTTGCACGCATGTTTAAAAAATCATTTTAGGCCTGAAGATTACACAAAACCCCCAAACATGATATATTTTCTGAAAGCAGACACCCTAGAGAATAAAATAGTGACAATACCAATTTTTACTGTATGTCACACGATATTACCGCAAATGTACCGCAAAATTTGCAAAAGATGTGTACCGCAATAGATGTTTTCACGCACAGACACCCCAATGTGTGTATTTACATTCGTACATGCATATATGTGGGAGTGGGGGGGCCTCAAAATATTTTTTTGGGGGAGGGGTGTTGTGTGCTTGGGTGTAATTATATTTTAAATAAAAAAACTTTTTTTTACTTATTTTTTTTTCATCACATAGGGGACACAAACTGTATGTACATTTGTTCTGTACCAGTGGGGGAAAAACATGTTATTAAGCTATTTTCTCTCCAGGTTGAATGTTTTTAATTCACACAGGATAAAGTGAATCAATAAATGATGGTATTATGACCACTAGATGGAGCTGACCATCAAAATAAATGAATATTTTTAAAAACACTCCAAAAGTAACCTCAAAGATCAAGCATGTAGGCAGGTTGAAGCATGTTCTAGATAGATGCTGCCCCGAAGGGCAGGGTAAGGGTTAATGCCTTTCCTGGTTCTTTAGTTTTTGGTGGGTTATCACGAAGTCCGACCCACTAAGCCTGTGATATAAAAGAGGGACAGTGGTCCGGAACAGAGAGTCCCAGAGTGTCTGAGAGTTCCCCTAAGAGAGAGCCCATAAGGGAGAAGACCAGAAGAGCCACACCTAGGAGGAATACAAGAATGTCACCTGCTACTGCCATAATATAGAAGGTCTTCTGCACCTGGGGTTTTGCCCCCAAAGATACCAGCTATTAGAGAATGCCTCTGATGGGCCTTCTAACAGATGGATTATACCTCTTGCAGGTATGTTGGGATAGCACATAGTCTGAGGAAGAATAATCCTTTTTTGCATTTTGGACTTCAAGATGTTCATTTTGCACTTTTCCAAGTAGAGCTTTGAAACTTTGTTCCCGCCTGGTCTGAAGTTACTCACGGGTGCAATGCAAGTAACCGACACCTATGGTCTAATATTTGGGTCATGTTACACATTGGGGTATGAAGAGTCAACACAAAGAGTCATCCCAGTGCAAGCTATACATGTGGTTGTCATAGGCAACATAGGTACAGTCAGCGAGCAGCCTGTCGATAGTGTGTTTCTGTTATAGGTAGAACTGCCTCTAGCTGCGAGGGAGATGTCAGAGCTCCCTACTCAGTACTCTCCCATAGCAAATGGAGCAGATTTGCACTGCAGAGGTCCCCATCCTGTACAGAGGTACAAAGGTTCAAGAGTTAAAGTCAAGTGCATATTTGAGCCCGCGCTAGGTGCACAGTGGTGTTCTGTTCCGCTGCTGGGATCAGTGGAAAATGCTGGACAGGTGGCTGTGGCCAGTGTTTGGCATGGCCTGTAGCTTGCAGACCAGTGTTTGGCATGGCCTGCCTAATTGCAAGTTACAGTGGGAAGATGTACATTTACACAGAGACCACAGAGTTAACTGGACAACAGTTATGGCACAAGTATACATGGTGTACGTTCATCCCTATGAGTAGATGCCTGCCTTAAGGTCCAGCATTCCTCAACAGCAACCTCAGCTTTGTCCCAGGGCATTAATGAAAATGGCACAAAGTAAAGGTAGACCATGTGTAGTGAAAGTGATCCTGTTACAGGTAGCGTAGCCCAGAAGAAACCACCCCAGGGGTAGTCGTCTTATGTGACCCAGACTTGGTGCCCAACTAGTTAACTGGGAAAACATGGAGGAAGGTCCTGCCTACCCCAACCCCTACAAACATTTGGGTTTATATGCACATAGCTGACTCCATTCTGTATTCACAGAAAATTTATTGAATACGTTAAGCTGGCTAATTAAACTTAGAATAGCCACTTACTCACAATAAACATTGCCCAACTATCTAGCTTTTCTAATTTGTTTTACTTGGTATCAGTTTTTGTGTTCTGCAGAGGTGGAATTCTTACTAGTAATCATCAAATGCAAGGCATGAATATAATCTTTAGAGGCAAGATACAGCAGGCATGGAGCATTACAGAGTAGTCTTTGAACCATTTGAGATGGGTTTGGACATTTTATTATCTCACAGCTGATCAAAGAAACCTGTGCCAAAAAAGATATTGAAGCTTCTGTTGGTAATGATGTTCTAAAAATGCTAGCTTTCTAGCTGCCATCAGCTTCAGTACTTTCTGAGTCACTGACCTGTAACAGGCATGCAGATTGGAAAGTCAAAGTGAAGTCAGAATATCTGGACATAATTCATGTTTCAGATCTGTTTCTAGGAAACCATTAAAGCTCTTGGATTATCAAGTAACTAGATAGGGCGGCCTCCATATTCTCTCAGTAAAGATTTTATTAACAATAGTAGCTCTAGAAGGTTTTACCCCCTTCATGACCAGGGCATTTTTTTGCTATTCAGCACTGTACTAAATCAAGCAAATAGAGTTTTCTTTTGGTGGTATTTGATCACCACTGGGTTTTTATTTCTTATTATATAAATGAAAAAAGACAGAACATTTTGAAAATAAAAAATGATATATTGTTATAAAACATCCAATAAACCTGTTCCCACCTGGCCAATAGCAGAATGACAACAGAGCAGGACTCTTGTTAATCTGGGTGGGCATCATATGACGCCCCTTCCCAGATTGCGCCTTGCACATGGGGCTGCGCTGTGGCAAGATCTATCATCGGCTGTGTACCTTGGACACAGCCGATTACAAATCTGTGTCCCGGCGCATTGCCAGTACCATGTGACAAATTACAGCAGGTAACATGACAATTGTAAACAATGGATGGCTTCCTTTTCATCATTGAATACAATTGTGTCACTAACTGTGATTGGTCAGTCTGTGTCATGTTATTAGCTGTGTCCAATCACAGCTAATCACAACAAAAAAACCTGAATTAATCAATTTCATTCAGTTAGATGTTTGCTTATAGCAAATAAATTCTTTGCTATAAGCAGTCATAATGTGTAAAAAAAATACTGATAACTTCCTCAAAGTAGTACAATGTTACTATGGTAACATTATACTACTCTGGTCATGGTGTTTTAGGAAAGAAAAATGTTGAAAAAATGTAATAATTTTTTTTTTCATTTTGTCACCAGTCAGTGTCCCTGATCACTGCCACACCAGTTATATGATGATGCTGTACTACCCTGGGGACAGTATGTAAAAATAAAATTGTGAAAAACAATTTTTTCAATTTCTTTATTTTCCAAAAAATTATGACAAAACAAATTAGAACATAAAACTTGACAATGACTTTTACTAAATACCTTGGACTGTCTACTTTGCAAAAACGGGTCAGTTGGGGAATATCTGTACTGTACTGACATTTTTGGGCCTCAAGAAATTAAATTGGCCGTCAATACTTTAAGATTGATCAATTTTAAGATATATATCATAGTTTGAGAACTCTATAACTTTCCTACAGACTAAATCATAAATACTGAGTTGGGTTATTTTCACCAAAAAAATACAGAATACATATTGGCCTAAATTTATGAAGAACAATTGTTTATTTGCAAAAAATTAGAACAGAAACAAAAAAAACATGCTTTTATTTCAAAATTTGTATTCTTTTTTCGTTAATTTAGCAAAAAATAAAAACCCCAGTGGTGATTAAATACCACCAAAAGAAAGCTCTAGTTGTGTGAACAAAATGATAAAAAATTTAGTTTGGGTACAACGTTGCATGACCGCGCAATTGTCATTCAAAGTTTGAGAGCGCTGAAAGCTGAAAATTGGCCTAGACAGGAAGGGGGTAAAAGTGCCCAGTACTGAAGTGGTTAAAAATTAAAAAAAAATAATGTATCCATAAATTTAGGCCAACATGTATTCTAGTACATGTCTTTGGTAAAAAAAAAAAAAATCCCAATAAGTGTATTTCAATTGTTTTGTGTCTACAAACTATGGTATATATACTGGAATTTATGCGGTTATGACGCTATACTGATAATGGCAATGATCAGCAACTTATAGTGAAATAGTGTGGCAGGTAATCTGATGCCAGCTGACACTGGCTGGGAGGTACACTAACTGACTAAATGACAATGAGATCAATAGTGGCATTAATAAATTGATCAGTGCTAATACTATACACTGTCACTGTACTAAAGTCACTAGTTGGGAAAGGGTCAACATCTAGGGGCAATCAATATGTGCCTAACAATGTGTAATGTGTGTAATATTTGCTGCTTTTACTAATAGATCTGTATGTTTTTTCTCCCTGCCACGCAAAGCAGTGTGCAGGAGCTGACAGGGGAGAGAACTGTTTTGTTTACAAACAGTTCTCCCCCCACCCCCATCGGAGATGCTCAGCAATCACTGGGCGCCGGCGAGTAATCACCCAGTAATTGCCAGCCGCCCCCTACCCAGACATGCAAAATCACATACATATACGTGCTTTTGCGCACCAGTGCCTACTTTAGCAGTACTTCTGTTCCTGCCCAGTGCCATTAGTACAGTGTCAGTGCTTTTTATTAGCATGATCACTGTATTGGTGTCACTGGGGATGTCAGAGACACCAAGTCAGTTCCCTCCAGTGTCAGAATGCCCGCTGCAGTCCCATAGTCCCACTATAAGTTGCTGATCGCCGCCATTACTAGTAAAAATACAAATGTAAAAAAAAATCCAAGTATATATACCACCATTTGTAAACACTATAAATTTCACGTAAACCAATCAATTTACACATATTGGGATTTTTTTTAGCAAAGACATGTAGCAGAATATATTTTGTCCTAAATTTATGATGAAATTTTATTTTTTTGAATTATTTTACTGGACATGTTTAATAGCAAAAAGTCACAAATATAGTATTTTTCTCACAATTGTTGATATTTTTTTTTAATAGCGCAAAAAATAAAAAAACACAGGCGATCAAATACCACCGAAAGAAAGCTCTATTCGTAGAAAAAAAAGGATGTACATTTCATTTGGGTGCAGCGTTACCAGTTAAAGTAACACAGCGCTGTAACACAAAAAATTACCTGGTCAGGAAGGGGGGTAAATCGTCAGCAGGGCAAGGGGTTAAATCAAATATTTGGCTACATTCTGATTCAGAATTTTTTTTTGTTTGTTTTTGTTTAATTTAATTTACCATTCTATTTGCTATTTTTTTTACAGTGTCATCAAAGAATTAAGTATATCATCTGTGTTATGTTCAGAAATATCCACAATGCAAATGAAATAAGAGGTTGCATCAACATACATTATTGCACATAATTGTCTCTTTTTGCATGCTTCATCACAACCCTCATTTGTATCAAAGTTTACTAAGTAATTCCTGTAGTAGTTTTGGAATTCAATACTTTTTGGCTTTTGAAACTGTTTGGCAAGTTCATACAAACTTTCAGGCTTGAGATCCTTTATGCCGTACTGTTTGGTCATAACATATTCCAGCTTCCATGTAGTCTTTTGTTTTAGGTTTGCATCAGTGAGATTTAAATAGTAATGCAATAAATCCTAAAAAAAAAAAAGAAAGCAAGATTATTAATGTATTTTTTTTATAAGCCTCTAAATTAAAAAATGTTAGCGGTGGATTGGTACTGTTCTGATGGCAGTTTTGAAGCTTTCCCACCACTTTCTGCCTTTCACACCTTACTATTGGTCAGTGTTGGAGTTTAGAATGAGAATTAGCAAGCTTCAACAGTCCAAGGTTTGGCTGCCCAAACCAAACGGCCTGGTATTCGACATACAGTGGAGCTGGGAGCATGCTGCATGTGTGTGCAGGAACTTCTTTCTGCCTGGCAATATATTTCTTGTAATGATAGTGTTGCTTTAAATCATTTTTTAAAGAGGAGCTTCACCCTGCCTGGATAAATGCTGTCTCTGTCTGAGAAGAAAAAAATGCTTGCTAGTCCATGTGTCTATGATTCCAGTGCGGTCTTGCTTGCTGCTAAAGTTCTCCTTATGCCTCCATCTTGAAACTCCTTTTCACACATGCACAAGCACCCCACAGGTCCCTGACAGATATATGGGACCTATCAGAGACCTGCAGCTTCTCTGTGCATGTAGATCCTGCTCATGTGCAGAGCGACCACAGGTCTGTCAGATCCTGTAATACTTCATCCCTGAGTGACTTGGGTATCACAGAAAGCAGCGAGACCTAAGCATTACATCATCAAGGTAACAGCCCAAATTAAGTGGTATTTACAATACCTACCATTAAAAAACAGCCTGCTATTGTGTAAGAGGGAGGGGTGAAGGAGCAGATGAGAGGAAGTCAATTTTATAAGTGAAGGTCTGCAAGTGATTGCAAAGGTGGAATCTTTTAATTAAAATAATAAACATTGTATACTTAGCTGCCCCTGCCATGATCTTGACTCCTCCTCCCTTTTGAGTGCTCCTATAACAAACTGCTTTCTATGGAGACACTCATGCGGGCTCTCTCCTGAGCCAGACTGTGTGCGTCCAAAGACACACACAGCGCTTATCGGCCCCACCCCCATTCCTTTCTCATAGAATTTGATTGACAGCAGCATAAGCCAATGGCCTGAGGCTGGTCTGAGCATGTGAGGAGAGAGAGAGAGAGAGAGAGCAGCACTGCACTTTTAGGCACAGCGCTTGGTCCAGATCGCACTCAGTGGTATTTAGTGGGAGCGGGGGGGGGGGAGCTGATCACAGAAGGTATTTTTCCTTAATGTAGAGAATGCATTAAGATAAAAAAAACTGTAAATCCTCATGCACACTGGATGTTTTTACAGCTGCTGTTTTTGGCTTTTGACGTTTTTTTCTACAGTAAGTAAACTCCCCAGCATGTTATCCTATGTGTCCATGCACACATAGACCGTAAACAGCGTTTTTTGGCTAGGATGTTTTTTGGCTGGAAAAAGAACCCAGAACTAGTGGGTTTCTAGAGTTTTTTAGCTGTAAAAACGCTCTAAAAATGAAAAACGTGGCAAAACGCAGTAGATTAGAAAACTCAAATGCAATAAAAGCAGCAAAACGCCGCTAAGCGTTAATGCAAAAATGCTAAAACCTGCTGAAAAACTCTTGTTTTTAATGTGACTTTACACAGCTAACATTACCAGTGTTGTTAAAATGCCCAGTGTGCATGGAGCCTTAAAGAAAAGTATGGGATTTAAAAAAATAAAAAATACTGTACATACGCATCTAGGTGGATGCAGCATCACTGCTGATTGCTCAGTTCTCAGTCACCAGTGAACAGAGAACCAGTAACTGTCAGACACCTGCTCTCTGCTCTGCCCCTCCTGCGCTCACTGGAGCTCTGGCTGGGGAGGTGGCGGGAGCAGCTGGCTCAGGATTCCAGCGTTCCAGGGGGGCATGCTGAGAGACAGACACAGGTCAGGCATCTGGATGAATCCTGACATTAACCCCTTAACGCCGACGTCACACAAATATGCGGCCTCACAGAACTGGGCTTTTTTCCGTGGGGCTGCATATTTGCGTACCTGTCTTTGTGCTTGGAGCGTGCCGCACAGCGCATTTCCAGCACAAAGACCACGGTGTCACTGAGAGCCCCGGGTCCCGTTCTAACGATCGGGACCCGGGACTCCCAATTCCAACGATCAGGACCCGGGACTCCCAATTCCGGGTCACATGATCGCTGTGATAACCTGATTGGCTATCACAGTGATTAGTCACTGTGCACCCTGACCCCCTTGTTTTTTCTCTCTCTATGTATAGAGAGATACATTGTATCTCTCTAACTCCTAGCATAGAGAGAAAAAAAAATGTTTGTTAAAAAAAAAAAAGATAAATAAATAAATAAATATTAACAAATAAAATAAAAAATAAAGAAAAAATACCTAGATCAAGGTTTGATCTAGTTCAGTGTCAGGGTTATTGTTTGGATCAAGGTCAGGGGCAAAGGTCAAGGTCAAAAGGTCAGGGTCAAAGGTCAGGATTTTTTAAAAAATGGTATCAGTGTCAGTTAGTGTTAATGTCAGTGTCAGTGTGTTTTAGGTAAAAAAAAAAAAGACAAAAACAGAATGCGCACTATTGTTTCTGGGCTGTACTACGGGTACAAACAACAAATAACATACACATATATGGTACCCTGCGATTGTCAAGAGCTGGAAAATTTATTTTGGGTTGTTCTTTGATGGTAGGTTATGGTAATAACAAGAAACACACAGCTAAATAAAAAAATGATTTTTTTTTTTTACTATTTTAGGCCAGTTTTCCTTTGATAATAAAAAAAAATCAGGAGATATCCATTACCATTTACCACCAAATGAAAGCCCAATTTGTCCTGGATGTACAAAGTAGTTGTGATATGTACGGTTTTACCAACACATGTCAATGTTGTAAAATAGTGCTTAGGCATTTGGATTTGTTTTACCCTTAGGCGTGAAGGGGTTAAAGTCTGGATCCCTCCAGACTCTGGACTTGCTGAGTGACATCAGCCGACAGCAGACTTTAACCCAATGTTGGCTGAACACAGGTTCTTCTTCTCCTTTCAGCCTTTAGAACCACTTTATCTGCTTTAACTATATAAATATGGCATAGGGTTCTTTAATAGAGTTGTAGATTTTCCTAGAATTAGACTATTTCTTGAATATATGTTTTTATTCATCAGCTGACAGAACATTCTATTGTTTATTTGATGTTCAGAAAAGTGGCTGACTGCAAAAGTAAAATATCCATTTAATAGGTATGACATGAAGAAAGAGACCTATGTGAAGCATTTCACACTAAAGCCTAATCCCAGAGTCAAAGATGTTCTTCCTTTAAAGCTGTCTCTCTCATCTAACAATGTACTAAACCAGGTGCTAGGAACTTTTAGACTTCCAAGTGTAGACAGAGGAAGGAAAACTTCAAACATGCTCTGGCGTGGAAGCTCCCAAACAGCAAGGCTTCAGCAAGTAGCTCAAACTTGAAATACAGAAAGGAGCACCAGGCCAAAACTGGATAAAAAGGCCCAAGATAATTTTACCTGGTAGTTTAAAAAGTCATATAAAAAAGCTAATATGTTTCAAGGGCAACACCACTTGCCCTTCATCAGAGCTCAACACAGGGTAAAACTTGGAAGAACTTAGAGGAAACTGTGTCTTCATAGATCTACTATATATTAGAACCAGTATTGAACTCTCCGCATGGAGTAACAACTTGACAGCAGTTGCTGAGAAGCAATGGACTCTCTCATCTAACAGATAGCATACAGATAAAACAGGCAGGTGATGTAGCTCAATACTTTGCCATATTGGCTGTAATTGAACAACCTCAGACTTTGGTGTAGTTCCAGATCAGAAAGCAACAGAGTGGTCATACTATCACATACATGTGTAAATGTTGCCTTCATAAACCACCTCCTCCACCTTGGATGTTCAAAATATGATCAGATATTCATCATTTTGACATCTGTTGGAAGCCCATACTGCACTACTGAACCACAACACTGTACTATTATAAAAGCAGGAGTCAGCCAGGAATAATGGCATCACAGACACAGCAGTATACATATAGGAAAGCAATTCTGGGACTCTGCTGCATTTGCTGGGTTCTCTTTATTAGTAGTAGTATACAGCAGAGAAGGTAAAAAACATTTGCCCATTTTTGTCCTAATAGAGCAGCATAGTGACTAAATGGTTAGTACTTCTGCCTGGCAGTACTAGGGTCATTGGTTCAAATCCCAACCATGGCACCACCTGCATAGAGTTTGTATGTTCTCCCTGTGCCTGCATGGGTTTCTTCCTGGTGCTCCAGTTTCCTCCCACACTCCAAAGACATGCTAGTAGGTTAATTGAATCCTGTCTAAATTGGTCCTAGTATGTGTATGTATAAATGTGAGTTAGAGACCTTAGATTGTACGCCCCTTGAGGGTTAGGGACTGATGTGAATGTACAATATATATATGTAAAGCACTGCATAAATTGATAGCACTATATAAGTACCTGAAATAATAATATGAGCACCTTATTGGAAAATGAAAGCCAAATGCTGAAGAAAAGAAAAGGCGTTCCACCGCACTAGCCCCAGTTGCCAAACTACAAATGCAAATTTTTGATTCAGATTTTTTCTAAATGATTAAAGGTTTTATTATAACAATCGCCAGAAAGCATTGCAAATTACTGTGTTATATTATCCATCTTTGCAGTAATTTGTATGTACAACTCAATTTCCCTCAATTATTACACTGGTGTTTGCTCCTATACAATGCTAACTTTTAGCTGATTTTAACAATGAGGTTCTAATGAGGAAATTGGGAAAATGAACCATTTGGAATTGGTGATAAAATGTCGACCTATGAGCCAAAATGCAATTTTATCTAAGGTTTTCAATAATCATACTGATTTAATGCACAAAAAAAATATTATTACACTCCAAAGTGATATTTACTTTTTTGAACTGAGTTTGTACTGTACTGTGAACTGAGCATGTAGAACATTGTGAATACTCACTGATACCGAGGGGGACATTTGTCAATTCTATCACACGGCTGTGCTAAACAGGGGCAGTGAAATAGATTGTATTACAAATGACTTTAAGGGTTCGGTGTAAGCCTGGGTTCACACCATGAATAACAGAAGAATTGCACAAAAAAAGCACCACATTCCTGTGCAAATCTAATGAGATTCTATTTTGAATGGGCTCAAAGTGCACTGCATTGCACCAAAATAGTGCATGCACTACTTTTAGAAATATACTACAGCTGGGTTGCATGGTTGTTTTGTAGCAGGCAAACCGCTGCAGGCAAACGTAGTACATTTGCGACCCGCGTTTGGTGTGTCGTTAACACTGACAACCACTGCAGATTGCAAGGGCAATGAGTTTTGAACATGATGCGGGAAACGTGCATGAATCAAGGGTTCCCTGCACAGTGTTCTAGTGTGAACTGGGGCAAAGTCATAAATTCCTCATCTGCATCTGGGAGTTTTTGCTTGTCTGTCTTGGCATACACAAGTACTGGCATAAGCCCCAGTACAATCCACTTTAGCCTTTAATGTCTATGGAGTGGCTGTATGCAGCACCTGCAGGGAAATAAGGCTGAATTTTACACTGAACGGTCACAGGTGGCCATGTGCAAGTACTCCTTATTGTCTACAGTGTGAACAATCTACAATGATACATTTGTCACAGACCTGTGGAAGTCTGTTACATTTGACTCCCCATTATTACAGGCCTAGATGACACAACTATACTATAAACCAGCCTTTCTCAACCAGGGTGCCCAGACACCCTGGGGTGCCTTGAGGTTTCTTCAGGAGGTGCCTTGTAAAAATGTCTAAAAATTGCCCAATATTTGTATACAAGCCAGCGGTGGAACAAGCCTGCCTTTTAATTACACAAAACCACCGGTTATCATTGTGCACCATTACGACCTTCTAGTGTCGGCATCCTGCCAACTAATGACATCATCATTTGATAAGGAGGATGTCAACTGTATGCACAGCATCCTAGTTTGACTCTCCATCAGTGCTGGGGTCACATAGTTTTTCACATTTTAGAATGCGGTTCCCTTTTAAAATTATGGACAGTCTGGAGGCACCCCATTCTAGAATGGGGTGCCTCAAGACTGTCCATTATTTTAAAGGGTGTCTCGGGACTGTCCATAATTTTAAAGGGTGCCTTGACTTAAAAAAGGTTGAGAAACACTGCTATAAACCTATTGAGACTTTGCTGATCAAGAGGCGGCCTGATTTTGCTCATTTGTTCACTAATTTGCTTTGCTAAATGTCACCCAAAATGTTTCTCAACATAAAGTGTTTCTCGCATGCATGATAAGCCAACAGGTTCACTTAACTGACATCCTTCCCAGGTACACCTACTTTGCCTTTCTTTTACACCTTTCCACCCTGGCATCTGAAGGTAGTTATACATGGATCTAAGTATGTCTGGTTCAGTGGGAACGGGGTGAATTTCGATCCATGTATGGCCATTACTGTTTGGGAGGAGTTAGTCTCATGATCAGCTTCTCCCAAACAGGACAATTGACACTGCCATAATACAATATGGCTGGGGGGTTGGAATTCCCCCATCTATTGCAAAAGTGTGGAGCAAATATTTTTTTTTTTTTTTAACCGGCTGGCTGAGAGCAAAACGCCCAGTACCTCTAAGTAGAAGTGATATGTGACTAATTTCCAAGCAGCCATTCAATCCATTCTGGTGGCTCACTACACTTGGGTGCTGACATTTACAGTATACTGCCCATCCAAACCTTGTATACCAAGTGTAGTTGAAAGATGCCACATTCTATAAGCAGCTCATGAACTGAAACAAAATATAAAGTGGCCTCAACCTAGGCTTCTCCCAGGCCAAGCCACTGACATGTTTTGTCCCACCCACAGGACTTAGTTAATAATGTAAAGGTTACATAAGAAATTGATAGTTAAACAATGCATGTTTTATAGAGTTACATCAGGACAAAAAGAGGGACAACTGAGGAATTCAGAGGGACAACTGAGGAAGAAAAAGGGACAAAGGCATTTGGTTCCAAATGAAGGACAGTTGGGACGTATTGCCATGGGACTAATCAAAGAAAAACTGGCACTGTCGCCAATACCCAACATGGCCACAGGTTGCATGCTCCTCTGCACATTGGCGCATGCACGGCGCAATAGTGAGCGCATGAGTGGTGGCACCCGCAGGGCACAATAGATTCTGGTGCCCATTTCGCATTAAAAGTACAGCAATTCTGACCATTAGTTGCTGGATGATTGTCAGCACCGTGTTCCTGTACTCATGTATTGCTATTATTGCACTTTCTGTTGCCGTCCCGGATTGCCTTTGACCTGCCTTGTCTCTTCTCCTGGCTCTGACCCCTGGCTTGTTTTACTGATTCTGCCTGATTACCTGTGCATGACCCCAGCTTATCCTCCTGACCTCCCTTCTGCCTGATCACCTGTGTTTGACCTTGGCCTGTTCCTGATCTTGCCTCTTGCTCCTGCTCTCGATTGACCTTCTGTGCATGACCACTGGTCTGGCTCCTGACTCTGCTTCCTGCCTGCTGTCAAGTACTACCTGTCACTTCTGGCAAACATCTGCTCTGCAGTCACTCCTGCTGGTCCTGACATCTTCAGGTGATCATCATTTCAGATCTTCAGGCTCCTACAGCTGGCAACCCATGCTTCTTTGGGCCGATCATCTCCTGTCCCTACCTCCAGGGGTGTTCCGCATGCAGCTGCAAGGAGAGCCCTCTCAGTACTCCGGCCTCTGACCATGTATGTGACAAGTATATATACATATTTATTAAGAAAAATAATGCAGTTTGTTTATGGTCACATTGTTTACATAAAATTATGATTTACTTGTGTAACATATGTGATGTATTCATTTGGACTCACCAGTAATGTGTAACAGCTGGTATCATACTGGTAAAGACGGAATCCTGGGTTATTGGACTCCTTGTCTGATGCAGACTTAATGGGTGTAACAGCTGGTGCAACAAAGACGGATCCAACTGGATTTTCTGAAATAGAATGCAACCAATATTTAAATTGATATTAGTAAATATAAAAGATCCGCTATAAATAGCAGTTTATTTTAAAGATATTAGAAGCCAAGTTTATCCAAATGAATATTATAGATTTTGACATCGCTTACAGTCTGTTCACACCTTGAATCACACAGGAATGCACTGTGCAATGTCCCGTCACTGTCCTGTTGCCTCTCCTGCATTTCTTTTCTGTGTTCCCTCGGCACAGTCTGTGTCATTCCTGTTGTTTCCTTCCCTCCTCAGCAGTAGTAAATCTTAAGGCTGTCAGCAAATCAGCCTCTAGAGACTCACTCAGTGCTCTGATATCGGCAGAGTGCCAAGAATACAGGGCCACCGAGGAGGAGACAGTGCCTTACATAGCTATACCTGCAAAAGGGGCTAGCATGAAGTAATCTATCAGGATTTAATTTTGTGTCTAAAGTTTATCTACAGGAGTTCCTAGATCCATCTAACTGCCACAACTAATACTAAGTCATATGCGCTTCCATGCTTTTCCAGTAGAGTCTCCTTATTGTAGCACAAACAGCTGTGAGAGGCCATTTAAAAGGCAATATTAAGAGGAGACAGCTGTGTGATTACTTAAGGCATTCATAAAGTGATTTTTTTACAAATAGTGTCCATCTACACTGGCATTTTAACGCCATGCGCTAAAATGGACGTGTCTAACTGTTCCAAAATAAAAATAGTGCCTTTTTCCATCTCAGCATTGCAGTACAGTGCAAATTGAAGAATACGACTTCTCATTTTTTTCTACATTTTAATTTGCAGCAACATACACATCAATGGCAGTATATCAAAGCGTGTTTTGATGCATTGGCTACAGGTATTAAGAAGTCTTGGTCAATAACTGTTAACCCTATCAACTCCATATTCTAAATTCAAAAATGCATTGAAAATGTGTACCAGCAAGCATCAAAACACTTGTCAATACACAAAGGAATGACACACGAGACCCCTAAAACAATATCTAAACCTTAAACTAAAGTCCCACGGAGAAGTATTATAGTGTTTTTTTTTTCGTTTTTTTTTTAAACATGCAAAATCTCTTTTGCAAAAAAAAAACAAAAACATTCTCCCATGATTTAGCATTTTTCTGTATATTCCAGTTTATTATTGGCATTCTAGAAAAAGTGCCAGAAACAATTGAGTACTGACATGATACTTTTTTTATTGGCACTAACATCCAATTTTGAGGACAAGCTTTCGGGGTATGTCCCCTTCTTCAAGGTCCAGGCAGTTCTTGAAGAAGGGGACATACCCCGAAACCTTGTCCTCAAAATTGGATGTTAGTGCAAATAAAAAAAGTATCATGTCAGTACTCAATTGTTTCTGACATGATACTTTTTTTAGACCCCTAAAACAATATCTAAACCTTAAACTAAAGTCCCACGGAGAAGTATTATAGTGTTTTTTTTTTCGTTTTTTTTTTAAACATGCAAAATCTCTTTTGCAAAAAAAAAACAAAAACATTCTCCCATGATTTAGCATTTTTCTGTATATTCCAGTTTATTATTGGCATTCTAGAAAAAGTGCCAGAAACAATTGAGTACTGACATGATACTTTTTTTATTGGCACTAACATCCAATTTTGAGGACAAGCTTTTGGGGTATGTCCCCTTCTTCAAGGTCCAGGCAGTACTTGAAGAAGGGGACATACCCCGAAACCTTGTCCTCAAAATTGGATGTTAGTGCAAATAAAAAAAGTATCATGTCAGTACTCAATTGTTTCTGTCGCAAGTGCACTAATACGGCTACAATCACCTCTAGAAAAAGTGCCGAATGCCAAGGATGATGTAAATCCTATGTGTATGTCCCATGCTGTTACTCTTTTCCTGTGCACTATGCAGTGTACATCACAGTTCAGTTTTCATTCAGGGAATAGACCTGGTAGCCAAGGGTGATGTAAATTCTATGCATATGTGCAGGAGGTGCATCATTAGCGGCCATCCAATGGTCAAAGAGGAGCACCACAGGGCCCAGGAGAAGCAATAGGAAACATGGCAGCAAACTTGGAGTGGACCTGTCACTGCTGGAAGGAGAGCACATAAAGTGGTCAGTATGCCATTTTGAGAAATTATGAGAGCACACAAAGTGGTCAGTATGCCATTTTGAGAAATGATGAGATCTCACCCAATGAAAAATTTTTGTTCCATTTTACCGGGATATGGTTACTTGTTTAAAAAAAAATCCTTCCTAAGTTTTTTGCACAGCTTACATAAAATTGTGTTCTTCTTCTAAAGAGACTGTAATTTTTCATAAAATTGGTTCTAATGAAAGGTGCGGTTGTACAACAAAATAAAAAAATGCAATTAAATATTATTAGGGGTACTTTCCATAACAAAATTACCTTTATCCAGAACAACCATAATACTGTCACGGTGAGTATGTCCATAAAACTGGCCATCAATAATGTCGCTATAATTGCGAAAGATTTCCACCAGCCGCTCGTTGAAATGGGGTCGCATTGCAGGTATCATTTCTAGAAATGGTAGGTATCCAATAGGAACATGTGCAATGATATATACCTAAATAACAATATTATATGTATTTAAAAAAAACTGATAAATAAGTGATAATGCGAGTAGTAAATAAACAGAACATGCAGTGATAACTAAAGCACTTTAATCTTGGATTACTGATATCAGATCACTGAAGACAAAGTCTGAGGGTTTGCCATAGGTTACTACACATTACTTTATTCTATTTATGGTATAATTTATTTCTTTATTTGTTAAGCGGAAACTATAATAGTTTGATACACATTTTTGATACCAAGCAGAAGATGGATTAAGTTTTACGTGTGGTTGAACACTGAATAAGAAGGAAAATATATTACAAATGATAGGGACATTTCACTGTACAGACGCTGAGAGAGACTTTTGTTTTGTTTGTTTTATAATAGTTTTGGGGAAATTTTATTTCTTGTTTTGTTTTTATACATTTTTAAACTGACGTTTTATCTTTTTCGCTTACAATATCTTTATTATAGAAATAAACCTTTAATACCTTTAATTCCTTTAGATTGTAAACTCCATGAGCAGGGCCCTCCTATTCCTTCTGTACTGAAATGTATTGTAATTGTACTGTCTCCCTTATATTGTAAAGCGCTGCACAAACTGTTGGCGCTATATAAATCCTGTATAATAATAATATTAATACTGGGTGCATCCATGACAATAGTGTCACAGAGCATGACTGGTTTCCTGCAAAGCACAGCAGTAGCTGTTTTTCTTCACAATGTCTTTCTTTCAAATGGAAACTCCATAGCAGGCAGGTAGTTATGGGGTAAAAGGGAATGATCAGTCATAGAACAGGAAATTTAGGCTAGATTTCTAGCAGATTAACAGTTTTGTCTGTACTTGCAGCATTTTAAAAGAGATGAAATGTAGAGAAATATGCATGTTTTCCAGAGTGTAATGTGTAATATATACTGTATATAAACTATACATATACTTTAAAGATGACTAGTAAACATATATACAGGAATGTAGAGCTCAAACTACTGGCCATAACTGTGTAAATATAATATTCATATGCAAATATGTTCAACATATTCATTTCTTAGCCTTGATCTTTGCCCCGATCTCAGATAAGAAATGAAAATACCATACATTCCTTTTAGGCACATATGCATTTTTCAAGCTCAGTTTCAAGCAAGGCATATCTTTTTAGATATTCACCTCAGTTATCAGTGCTGGCATGAAACTACAGTGGATTCATGTAAAGCGAGACACACAAAGTAATTAGCAGTTTACATGAAAGGGATAGTTTAGATTAAGGCCCCTTTCACACGGGGCAGACCCAACAGTGGATGCTCTTGTTCAATGGGGGATCTGTCTGCTGATCCCCACTGAGCAAGCAGATGACAGGTCTGTGTCCCCTCCACTTATGCGGAGCAGACACGGACACAGCCTGCTTTCCTCTGTGAGCGGTCGGATGGAAATGGACCCAGGTCTGTCTTTAATGTGGGTAAAAGGGGCAGCTGCCCAGGGCCCAATCATTGTTTTGGAGCCCATAACAGCTGCCCCTTGAGCTTGCGCTACATGCAAATTGGGGGCCCTGCAGCCTCTGGTTATCTCCTATAGTACATCTGCGGTCTCTGGTTATCTCCTGTAGTACATTTGCAGTCACTGATCATCTGATGTAGTACATCAGCAGTCTCTGGTCATCTCCTGTAGTACATCCACAGTCTATGATCATCTTCTGTAGTAAATCTGCAGTCTCTGATCATCTCCTGTAGTACATCTGTAGTCTTTAGTCATCTTCTGTACTATGTCTGCAATCTCTGGTCAATTCCTGGAGTACATCTGCAGTCTCTAGTCACCTCCTGTAGAACATCCACAGTCTCTGGTCATCTCCTGTACTACATCCGCAGTTTCTGGTCTTCTCCTGTAGTATGTCTGCAGTCTTTGACCATCTCCTGTAGTATGTCTGCAGTCTCAAATTATCTCCTGTAGTATGTCTACAGTTTCTGACCATCTCTTGTAATATGTTTACTACTGTGCTGCTTTACTTGCTCAATTATTTGGGATTGCTCCACTGCTCTGTGAGCATTAATATAGTGTAGTAACCTCTAGCAACCAGTCAGTGAACAGTAGTAATCTACTGTAATCTCTAGCAACCAATCAGTTAGCAATAATGATGTACAGTAACCTCTTGCAACCAATCAGTTAGCAGTGATGATGTGCAGTAACCTCTAGCAACCAGTCAGTAAGTGGTAATGATGCACTGTAACCTCTAGCAACCAATCAGGGTATTGATGTGCTGTAAGTTCTAGCAACCAATCAGTGAGCAGTAATGATAAGCAGTAATCTATAGCAACCAATCAGTGAGCAGTAATAATGTACAGTAACCTCTAGCAACCAGTCAGCAAGCAGAAATTATGTGTTGTAACCTTTAACAACCAATTGCAATTGCTGCGTGATTTGCTGCAGTAAACTGATTTTGAGTCTACCTGCTATTTTTTGTATGTCTCAGAGTGTGGGGGGGGCCCAAGAAAATTTTTGGCCAGTGCTCAATCAATGTTAAAGACAGCCCAGAATGAACCGCCTGTCTGTTTCTATCTGACTGCCATCCGATATAGTCCAATGGACGAAAGGGGAAAGGGATTCCAATCTGTCTGTTTGACGGATCAGATGTTGGTGGGTATAAATGGACACATGTTTGTTTACAACCGCTGCTCTATGGAGGAGAATAGAAGTTCCGATTGGGTTCGCCTGAAAAACAGGCAGGCAGACCCAATCAGAATGTCCGTGTGAAAGAGGCCTAAAGGATAAGTTCACCTTTTAACAAAAAATTAAAAAAATTCCATTTTTTTGCAGGTAAAAAATGTGCATTTACTATTTATTGGTTCTGGAGCCACAAATCATTACACAAGTGATCAGCAGCCATGCAGGGGGGGAGCGGGTACCTGGTTTTGGGTACCCGATCCCACTTCTGCTCATATTGCCTAAGACGTACCCCCCCCAAAGCTTTTTGGGACACGTCAGGGGTCATTCACAAAGTGCAACATACCTCGCACATGCACACTTGGCAGCTGGCTATGAAACCGCAAACAGTCACAGCCGGCAGCCCACAGTTAGGATGCCAGTGCCGCTGACCAAAGACTGGTGAAGAAACCTGCTCAGCTGAGGACACTGCTGGATCCTTGGACAGGTGAGTGTCCGAAGCTACAGTTTTTGTAGCTACTGATTTTTAATTTTTGTATACAGGGAGGAAGAACCGATTTAGGTTAGGAGAACAGATAGACTGAGTGTTAGACTGATGGTAAGTTTTGGAGACAAGTGAAAACATGGAGATTGCATGGATGTTTACAATTAAATATATGTATTTTATTAGTACAGAGGGCTCCTCACACAAATATCCTCTGCTCAGTTTTAGGTACTGAAATGTAATGGACACAGTTCACTAAAGCTTATCGCATAAGTTAAGTCAGTCACATGACCACATATCGCATGCGATACTGAAAATGTCAATTCACTATCGCTCTGTAAATACCAAATAAAAAGACCTTGAAGTCAATTCACAAAAGGAAATGAATAATTAAATGCATGCAGTAATTAAGCACTGTTTCATTCTTGCGGTATGTACTGTTATCTGTCAGTACTGTCATGGGTTGTTAAGGAATGGGTGGCCGCTGAGTCCCTAACAACCTATGAGTCATCCGCTGTCAGCCGGGTTCCTCACTGACAGCTGAATATAAAAAAAAATTGCAATTAAAAAACGATGTGCGGTCTGTCCCCTCCATCCATACCAAGCCCTTTGAGGTCCGGTTTGGATTTTATTAAAAATGGTGTGGGGTGCCCTCTAAATCCATACTAGACCCTTATCCTAGCATGCAGCCCTGCAGATCAGGAAATTGGGGGGGACAAGTGAGTGCTCCCCCTTCCTGAACCATACCAGGCCATATGCCATAAACATGGAGGGGTGCTTTGGGGCAGGGGTGCTCCCCCCAAAAGCACCTTGTCCCCATGTTGATGGTTACAAGGGCCTCTTCCCCACAATCCTGAACGGTGGCTGTGGGGGTCTGCAGGCAGGAGGCTTATCGGAATCTGGAAGCCCCTTTAGCAAGGCCCCCAGAACCCTCCCCCCCACTATGTGAATGAGTAGGGGGTACATGGTACCTCTATCCATTCACAAAAAAAGAAAATGTAGTGTGAAAAAAGACAGGAGACAGGCTTTGACAAGTCCTTTATTAAAAGATGGAAAATAAAAGAATGTCCACCGAAGTAGATCCAATGTCAATCACGGTGCCCGCTGCCACTACCCGAAAAAAAGAAAAAAAAAAGGCTCCGCTCCTGATGCTGGCTCCTGGCCATCTGACTGCTCCGCTGGCTTGACAGTTCTTAAATATGTAAGGGGAGGGGCCACCCAGTGACATCACGCATGTGACCCCGTCCTCATGTAACATCATTGACCTTGCATGACCCGGTCGAAGATGTCACATGGGGCGGGGTCACACAGGTGATGTCAATAAGGGGCCCTGTCCCTTACATATTTAAGAACTGTCAAGCCAGCGGAGCAGTCAGACAGCCAGGAGCCAGCGTTGGGAGAGGAGCCTTTTTTTCTTTTTTCGGGTCGGCGGCGGGCATCGTGATGGATGTTGCATCTACTTCGGGGGACATTCTTTTATTTTCTTTCTTTTAATAAAGGACTTGTCAAAGCCTGTCTCCTGTCTTTTTTCACACAACAGGTTTTTTTTTGTGAATGGGTAGTGGTACCATGTGGGGGGGCTGGGATCTGGGGGCCCCCTTGTTAAAGGGGGCTTCCAGATTCTAATAAGGATCCCACCTGCAGACCCCCATAACCAATGGCCAGGGCTGTGAGGAAGAGGCCCTTGTTCTCATCAACATGGGAGCAATGTGCCCCAAAGCACCCACCCATGTTGAGGGCATGTGGCATGATATGGTTCAGGAGGGGGGGGTGCTTGCTCGTCCCCCCCTTTCCTGACCTGCCAGGCTGCATGCTTGGATAAGGGTCTGGTATGGATTTTAGGGGGGACCCCACACCATTTTTTTTTTTTAATTTTGGCGTGGGGGTTCCCCTCAATCCATACCAGACCTGAAGGGCTCGATATGGATGGGGGGGAACCCACGCCCGTTTTTAAATTATTTTTTAATTGCTGGCAATTCTTTCTTTTACATTCAGCTGTCAGTGGGGAACCCGCCTGACAGCTGAAACATTAACGCATGGTTTTCACTACTAAAATACCACATGACTTGATAAAATAACTCATGCATATTTTAGTAGCATTTTTTAGTGAATTGAAATGTGTTTTTTTAAAAAAATGCTGCGCAGTATCCTACCACATACTCGGATGCGGTAAGGTACCGCTTAGAGCAGTGGTTCTCAACCTTTCTAATGCCCCTTAATACAGTTCCTCATGTTGTGGTGACCCCCAACCATAAAATTATTTTCGTTGCTACTTCAGAACTGTAATTTTGCAGTGGGAGGACTAGCGCCCCATCACTGATGTCAGTGGGAGGAATAGTGTCCCATCGTTAGTATCAGTGGGATGAATAGTGCCCCATCGTTGGTGTCAGTGGGAGGAATAGTGCCCCATCGTTGGTGTCAGTGGGAGGAATAGTGCCTCATCATTGGTGTCAGTGGGAGGAATAGTGCCCCATCATTGGTATCAGTGGGAGGAATAGTGTCCCATCATTGGTATCAGTGGGAGTAATAGTGTCCCATCATTGGTGTCAGTGGGAGGAATAGTGCCCCATCATTGGTGTCAGTGGGAGGAATAGTGCCCCATCGTTGGTATCAGTGGGAGGAATAGTGCCCCATCGTTGGTGTCAGTGGGAGGAATAGTGCCCCATCGTTGGTGTCAGTGGGAGGAATAGTGCCCCATCGTTGGTGTCAGTGGGAGGAATAGTGCCCCATCGTTGGTGTCAGTGGGAGGAATAGTGCCCCATCGTTGGTGTCAGTGGGAGGAATAGTGCCCCATCATTGGTATCAGTGGGAGGAATAGTGTCCCATCATTGGTGTCAGTGGGAGGAATAGTGCCCCATCATTGGTATCAGTGGGAGGAATAGTGTCCCATCATTGGTGTCAGTGGGAGGAATAGTGCCCCATCATTGGTGTCAGTGGGAGGAATAGTGCCCCATCATTGGTGTCAGTGGGAGGAATAGTGCCCCATCATTGGTATCAGTGGCAGGAATAGTGTCCCATCATTGGTGTCAGTGGGAGGAATAGTGCCCCATCGTTGGTGTCAGTGGGAGGAATAGTGCCCCATCGTTGGTATCAGTGGGAGGAATAGTGCCCCATCGTTGGTGTCAGTGGGAGGAATAGTGCCCCATCGTTGGTGTCAGTGGGAGGAATAGTGCCCCATCCTTGGTGTCAGTGGGAGGAATAGTGCCCCATCCTTGGTGTCAGTGGGAGGAATAGTGCCCCATCCTTGGTGTCAGTGGGAGGAATAGTGCCCCATCCTTGGTGTCAGTGGGAGGAATAGTGCCCCATCATTGATGTCAGTGGGAGGAATAGTGCCCCATCGTTGGTGTCAGTGGGAGGAATAGTGCCCCATCGTTGGTGTCAGTGGGAGGAATAGTGCCCCATCGTTGGTGTCAGTGAGAGGAATAGTGCCCCATCGTTGGTGTCAGTGGGAGGAATAGTGCCCCATCGTTGGTGTCAGTGGGAGGAATAGTGCCCCATCGTTGGTGTCAGTGGGAGGAATAGTGCCCCATCGTTGGTGTCAGTGGGAGGAATAGTGCCCCATCATTGGTGTCAGTGGGAGGAATAGTGCCCCATCATTGGTGTCAGTGGGAGGAATAGTGCCCCATCGTTGGTGTCAGTGGGAGGAATAGTGCCCCATCGTTGGTGTCAGTGGGGGGAGGAATAGTGCCTATCATTGGTGTCAGTGGGGGGAGGAATAGTGCCCCATCGTTGGTGTCAGTGGGGGGAGGAATAGTGCCCCATCGTTGGTGTCAGTGGGGGGAGGAATAGTGCCCCATCGTTGGTATTAGTGACACAAATGATGGGGCACTATCCCTTCCACTGACACCAATGATACTTACCTTGCTGACCCCTGCTCCAGCCTGGGCTCGCTCTCTCCCTCTCCCATCTACAGCCTGCAGAAGCAAAATTTGCACTTACCTGTCAGCTGTCTTCCTTCTCTGGCCGCTCTCCTCTTCACTCGCTCCTGCAGCTCCCTCGATCTTCTTCGATCTGCGCGCTCTGCCGCTCGGCTCCTCCTCTCCAAGCTCCACCTCCTCGCCGGTGATTGGCCGCCTGTGTGCCTCTCCTGAGCTACAGTTCCGGTGGCCAATCAGCGGCGAGGAGGCGGAGCTGTTGAGTGATCCCGGAGGTGTGGCCAGGTTACAGGGGCAGCATATCATCCCGCCCACAGATCGCGAGACAGAGCAGCGGTGTCTCGGTTCCTAAGACCATCGGAAATATGTGTTTTCCGATGGTCTTAGGCGACCCCTGGGAAATGGTCGTTCGACCCCCAAAGGGGTCGCGACCCCCAGGTTGAGAACCGCTGGCTTAGAGCATTGTGCCCCATATGTTGGATACAAGGATTGTCCCAGTATACCTTAAAATACAATTGTTTACTTAAAGAGACACAAGAACTGATTTACTAAACTGGAGAACTGGAGAGTGCAAAATCTGGTGCAGCTCTGCATAGAAACCAATCAGCTTCTAGGTTTTAATTGCCAAAGCTTAATCGAACAAGTTAGAAGCTGATTAGTTTCTTTGCAGAGCTGCACCAGATTTTGCACTCTCCAGTTTTAGTAAATCAACTCCACAGTCACCTCGCCATTTAGGGCATAGGGACTCGATCTTTTTGATATGACGTCGCTGTACCCTGCACTACTCTCACGCTGCTTCTACCTCCAAGTTATATGAAAATCTTAACTGTTCCTTTAAAGGTACAGCTAAATACAACTCTCCTATCTCCCAGGTCTTCCAATTGATGCCTAAGGAAGAAAAGAAAAGTTGGGCTTACTATATAACCTTTATGTCTGGATATAGTGATATAACAAGCAGTTTTGACTAAAGGTAACATCTGCATTTGTACCAGGTTGTATTTCTGAATTAGACTTTAGTCTGGAAGGATCACAAGACACCTATCCAAAAGTGAACAAAATTACAAGTAAAATAGTTCACATATATATTATTCAGTTATGTATTTGACTGTATGAGTGAAGATCACTATAGCATTTTTAGGAGGTGAGTGAACTAAAATGATAGGAGGCAAGACCTGTAACTTGCAAGAAGCATATTAGAACAGTGCTACATGACAGATTTTCCTATGAATGATACAACAGCATGTGAAGAATATGCATATACCAGCATGCTTTGTGGGATCCCTCTAGGAAAAGACAAAGTAAATATATCATGAGAGAACTACAAAGACCACCATTATTAAACCACTTCTGAAACATTTTAGTTACCTGGCTCTTGTTGCTGACCCTTCAATTTCTGAGTCTCTGGCCTAAAACACATTAACAGAGTAGAGCAGCATACAGGAAAGACATGATAGTGTTTCAGGAGAACTATTTTCCTGTAGTTGGATGTTCTAACACATGAAATGCAGTAAGTCTTGCTGTTGTTTTTTTTGTTATTCTTATTCGCTATATTTGAAATGCTTGTGCAAACGACTTTTTGGGGGATCTACCATTTTGTTATAGATATATAATTTCTACCAGTTCCTAAAAGCATTGCTCTAATAAATATTACCTTTGGTTATTGCCATTTAGAATATAAACACAGTTATTAACACTCTAGTGTCTATTACCTTTTCAGAATTTTGGCGAGAAAATTGCAGTGTCTCCTCCAGCCATGCAAACTGATCAGCTGGGTCAGTAATGTTGAATGTCTCTTTATTGGGACTGTAATACAGATTTGTGTTTAAACTGATTATTCTTAGAGGTATACCAACTGTGTTTGCCTTGTAGATCTGAGAATAGTATCCTCCTGATTGGGGAAAAAAAGAATAGGAAAATGAGATGGATATTATCTCCGTATAACAGTTAAAAATAAAAGAAAATTCAAGGGAGGGCTGGCAAGAGGACAATAAACACAAATACCTGGGCCACTGTTATGATGATTAGGATATGGCACAAGTAGGGCAGCAGGGCCTCTTTCAGTATGCAGATATTCAACCAATAAAGAAGCCAGTATGATCCCTATATATAGAACCGATATAGCTGCTTAGTTGCTGTCACTCCAATGAATATATTTATCTTGGTTCCTTATGCAGATACTGCTGCCTGGCGACTCTCCTAATCCAGCAATTAGCTTCCCTACATAGATTCACACAGGAAAGCCCCATTTTGAGTCCATTCAAAGGTCTTATTTTAATTGAAGCCCTGAGGAAGAAAGAGTTTTTTTAGCCCCCCCCAAATGCATTAGGTGTTTTTTAGTGTAAACCAATAAATTAATTTGGACTCCTATAATTCGGTCTGGTGCTTCTTTCATTGGTGCAAGTTTTTTTCTAGGTGATATTACTGGCCTATTTAAACTATGTGTGAGTGTAGATACTCACACCATGGCTATCAGGTTAATGAAAATGCTAATTCATCAAGGTTGATCCTTATGTAATGTTTCAATAATTGCTGGGCAACATTACAAACCCTGCAGAACGACACATCTAAAATGATTGTGTTGATGTGTATTTTTGTAAAATTTGCTTTGTGATTTGGTGAAATATTGCAATACAAGTGATGGGAACAATTCATTCTTCTTTCTCTATGAAGCAAGAGCACAAGATAATAAGCTTACTTATATACTAATTTTATTCCAATGGATAACCCTTATGCATATTATCACAGAAAAAAACAGAGCGAGTGATGTTTTTTTTATTCTCCGTACCACAATGCACCACATTTGGACAGCACCCCGTTCTCAGGAAACAGTGAGGGCTGATATCTGAGCTCTGCCTAAACTCAACATTAGTAATAGCCACAAATTAGGCTTCATCAGGGCAGGAACAGAGAAGCTGTAAATCAAGGAATGAAGAAAGGATTCCCTTCACATTTTTATAGAAAGGCAGGCCAATATGGATATTTAGACATGAATTCAAGGACCTGTATTTAATTTTTTAATGCGCATGAGAATTCATCTTTAAAAAAATTTCTCTTTTTATAAAAGAAACAGCATGCAGCCTATAATAGCATTATTTAGCATTAGTTTTACTTAAAAAAAAAAAACTCACTTCACAAGGAACAGAAAAGATTATATAGGTCTGTCCAGGACAAGATGATGTTTAAACATGGCCCGACTAACATGTAATGCATCTACATAAATATAGCCTTTGTTTTAAGGATACCCTAGATCAGGCCTTGAAATTTGCACTTGCCTGCTCGCATTGGCGAGTGGAAATTATGGTGGGGGCGAGTGTGCCCCCAGGGCCGTCTTGCTGAGCAGGCTCGGAGCTCAGGCCGGCTCTGTCACTCGCACTGGGAGCCATCAGACTGCTCAATAGCTTAACGCAGTGATAGCAAAGCAAGGAGTGTGTGCTGTGCTATCTTCCTCTCCCTAGAGTGCAGTACCCGACTCTGTGAGTGAAGGTAAGGAAGTACTTTTGATAGGGCTGTGTGTGTATGTGCGTACGTGTGTGTGTGTATGTGCATGTGTCTGTGTGTATGTACATGTGTCTGTGTGTATGTGTGTATGTATGTACGTGTGTGTGTGTATGTACATGTATCTGTGTGTATGTATCTGTGTGTATATGTGTGTATGTACATGTACCTGTGTGTGTATGTATGTGTGTATGTGTGTGTGTATGCGTCTGTGTATGTACATGTGTCTGTGCATGTGTATGTACATGTGTCTGTGCATGTGTATGTACATGTGTCTGTACGTGTTCATGTGTCTCTGTGGTGTGTATGTACATGTGTCTGTACATGTGTGTGTGTCTGTACATGTGTGTGTCTGTAAATGTGTGTGTGTGCATGTGTCTGTGTGTGTACATGTGTCTCTGTGCATGTGTGTGTGTGTGCCTGTGTGTGTACGTGTGTGTACACATGTGTGTGTATATGTGTCGGTGTGTAAACCTACATGTATGGGTGGTTTGGTCAGGTTCAGGATGATGTGGTTATTATGGGTGTTGGGGCATTTGAGGTACTGCTGGGTTGGAGAGAACGTAGGATATGCTTGGTAGAGTTGTAGTTTTGTGAGTGAAATATTATAGGGGGTTATGGTTGTATGCGGTGCATGGTCTAAGTATGATGGAGTGTTTAGTGGGGCATTGGAAGTCCCAATGTAATGTGGGGGGACTTTGGGGACCCTGATGTAATGTGGGGGGACTCTGGGGACCGGGATGTAATGTGGGTAACATGTAACAGTGTCATATCATGAGATAATTTACAAGAGTGTGTTTAGGGGCAGAATTAGGGGCGAGGCAGGGTAATGGTTGGGTGGGGAAACTGGTGGCGAGAATCTTTTAAAGCCTGGCTAGTAGCTCGGGACTTGAAATTTTGAGCCCTGTCCTAGATCTCAATGGTAATTTTTTTTGTTACTTGCTATGCATCCCCTTTGTGTGGCAGTAAAAACATTAAAAAAAAATAGGGGAAGCAAGCACAATTCAGAGATACATTGTGTCACATTGGGAAATTGCAGTACTCTTTTTTTCTATTGTGTTTCCTCCTTGGGCAAAGTCACGTAGACATGAAACTATCAAATGACCACAAGTAATGTTGTTTCACCTTTCCGGAAAGTTGTGAGAGCTTCATCACACAGCCAGGGTTTCCAAAACTCAGCAACTGCTGTGTAAATTTCACTGCCTGAAACAGGCAGCTGATCCTAATAGCACAGAAAAAAAGAACCTTCTGTCAGGTAATCTCTCATAAAAACAGTAACATAATCATATACACATTAAAATGCAACTGTATTTTTGTTTAAAAAAAAATCATACCATATGACATAACAATGGCTAAACATGTTCATATGTTTTTTGTAAACCATTGTAGTAGCTGAGTTATCAGCCAGCTATGATTTTCTAAAATTGGCAAAATAAAACTGAATGTGACTTTTGCATCAATGGGACTAACAATGTGATTATATGAAGAAGACCCTCTCATTGGAACACAGGAAGTAGAAGCAGCTGCAGAAAGGAAGGAAGCAAGTGGAAACCATATGTAATGGCAGCAGGTAGGAGTCAGTATTGACATTTGCTGAAAGCCTTTCAATGTATGTGTAGGGAAGAGCACAAAGGTAGCCTTTTGTAATGCCTTCGTAGGTATCTAGCTGTCCCCAAAGCAGTTAGTCTGAGAAGACTAAGGAGTCAGTAGAATTAAGTTCCAAACGATGCCTCTGTTATGAGAGAGGCACTTTGGGTAAGGATATATTAGGTAGGCAGAGAACATCTTGGGTTAGTTTCCATGAGGAGAATGATTACTAGTTGTCTCTTTGGATGCTCCAGACCAGAAAAACATGTAGGCAGATGGACCTTATTAGTTTAGATTCCCATTTAGGGAGGATGCCAATAGAAGCTGAAGGACTGTATGAATTTTAGGGGACTATTTTTTTCCCTAATTAGGAATTCTGGAATCTGGGAATTACTTCTCTGTGCATAATGGGCCTCTCAAGATCCCTCTCATGTCACATCACTCTGAACTATGCCTGGACTGTTTGTAACTTAAAAGAGAAGTATGGAATTAATTTTTTCCCCCATTATACTTACCTAGGTGGATGAAGCATCGGTGCGATGCTTCATCGATCCCCCACTGGCTTTAAGGGTGAGAACTCAGCGATCACATGATCGCTGATAGCTGAGTTCTCCTCTCCGCTCTAAGTAGAGAATGGGACTCAGTCACCACTCTCTGCTCCCCTCCCCCACATGCTCACTGGAGTGCTGGGCTGTGGAAGGCTTGCTCAGGTTCTCAGTGCTTCTCTGAGAGGCTGAGCTAGGTGCCGCTCCAGATTCTGAGGTGGATCCCGGCTGTGAAGGCGGAATCTTTCCCCAATCTGGACAGGCTGAGTGACATCAGCCAACAGCGGACTTCAGTCCACTGTCAGCTGAAAATGGGTCATAGGAGTGCAAAATGAATTGCACTTCTGTGATACACATGAGAAGTACAGCCAAAAGAGCATCGGCTGTACTTCTCCTTTAAGCTGAGTGCAGACACCTATAGGCAATGGCTGATGTGTTTAAGTATCTTTGTTTCTATTGATTCTGTAAACTGTTAAAGGATATTCCTGATGTGGACTTTTCCTTCTCTTAACATTTAGGTATAGTTGTCTTCTAGAAACAAAACTTTTTGTCCAGTGGGAAAAGCTGAGTCTATTGATGTAAGGCCTGAAGCAGGTGTACAGAGAACTATCAATAGTTACCTGTTAAGCCAGGATGCGTCACCCCAGAGGCATCCCCAAATGCAAAGGAGAGTAGGATAGTTCCCCAAGAGGGCCCCATGCCCAAGGTATGCTGTTAATAAATGGTCACTACCCCTAGGTCTGGCCAGGTGCTGGTCTGATGGTGGATGCACTCCCCCACTACACAACAAATGTTAGGCTGCATTTGCAGGGGTGTTACTGATTCTTGTGAATGGGATTGACAGCTGTGTGTGAATAGCTGTGGCATCCAAGTCCATACAGTGGAATGACAAGCTGCTGAATATTCTTGACTGTTCAAATAGCCTGGGATTAGTTGCAGTGATTGTGGCTAGATGCATACATAGTGTGTCTTTTCCGTTGGGATTTGCAGCATGGTTAAACACTCGTGTGATTGCAGCCCTGCTAAACAAGTATAGTTATACTTGTGGAACTACACTGCAATTGGGCATTAAAAACCAAAAATGCTATTTAATTCAATTTTAATATTCAAAGCAAATGCATCAATCCATCCATGTCTACACGCGTTATTGTGTAGAAACCACTTTGAAAAACACCCCCTTCGCTTTTCTGTCCATGGCTATCCTGATTCATGTAAAAAACAAACAACAAATTTTTCAGCACACTTACTGGCAAGCCGGCAAATTAACCAATTTGGCACTTTCTAGCAAGTTATAAAAACAGGGTTTTTTCCAGGTACACCAGCCCTTAATCTATCCAATGCTATATGTTCTCCAACTTTGGAGGCTCTGAAAATTATAGAGTTAGGACTGCTGTATATAGAGGAGCCTTGACATGGGCACAGCAGCATATGCATATATTTTCAAATGTGTGCAAACAAAACCCTGTTTTTAACTTGAAATGTTAAACAGGGTCAGTTTGGTTGTTTTGCAAGCTGGCTGGCAAGTATGCTGGGAAATCTTTTGTTTGTGATGTGTGTTGCCCTTCCACATGCACCTTACAGTAAAGGCTAGTTAAAGGTTGGGGTGGTTTTGACTCTTTTTGTACAGATGATCCATGTAGCATTTACTTCTTCAAATCCTTTCTTCCTTAGCTCAGGCATGCAGGTAGAAAGGTGTGCATAATTGAGAAAACCCCTCCCCCTCCTGAAGAATCTTGTGATATATGATATTATTTGCCTAGCCTGGGAAGCCAGGAAATAACTCAAGAAAAAAAATGTAAAACAACTAAATATTATTATTATTATACAGTATTTATAAAGAGCCAATAGTTCGCTCAGCGCTGTACATTACAAAGGGGGACAGAACATATGACAGAACAATAACAATACAATGCAAAACATGAGGGGATCGAGGGCCCTGCTCTTTCGAGCTTACAATCTAGGAGGGAGGGGATGGTGGCACAGGAGGAGATAGCTGTGGGGGATGGGGTGGTAGGAAGAGTGGAGGAGGTCGGCAAGTTAGCAGGGGGTGGGGTAGGCTTCCCTGAAGAGGTGGGTTTTCAGGGTGCGCCTAAATGAGAGGAGAGTAGGTGATAATCTGATGGGTTGGGGCAGGGAGTTCCAGAGGATGGGTGACACCCTGGAGAAGTCCTGGAGGCAGGCATGGGAGGAAGAGACCAGGGAACTAGAGAGAAGGAGGTCTTGTGAGGAGTGTGTGTGCTGGGTGGTACTTGGATATTAGGTCAGTGATGTAGTACGGGGCAGTATGGTGGACAGCTTTGTACGTCAGTGTTAGGATTTTGAATTTGATCTGTTGCGCAATCGGAAGCCAGTGGAGGGATTGGCAGAGGGGTTGGCGGAAATGGAGCAGTTGGAAAGGTGAATGAGTCTGGCAGCCGTATTCAGGATCGACTGAAGCGGGGATAGCCAGCGGCGAGGCAGGCCAGTGAGAAGGGAGTTGCAGTAGTCGAGTCGGGATATGATGAGGGAGTGGATGAGCTGTTTAGTGGTTTCTGGGGTTAGGAACGTGTGTATTTTGGCGATGTTGTGGAGGTGGAGTCTGCATGAGTTTGTTAAAGATTGGACTTGGGGCTGGAAGGATAGGTTGGAGTCCAGAATGACACCAAGTGCTCTGGCCTGCGGGGCGGGTTTGATGGTGGCGTTGTTGGATGTGATGGAGAAGTCAATGGGGGTTGGTGTCCGGGCTGGGGGGAAGTAAATATACCTTTCTATCTATTTACTAATGCTAGCAGCATAAAACTAGTCATTTTTGATTAAGAGAGTAAAGTTCCACTTTAAAAGAGTAACGGATGTAGACACTTAGCTCTCCATTCACATTTGCATTGCACTTTTTACTGCAGCCAGGCGTGCTGTGGACAATACAGTAAATTAACTTTGTTACTTATTTAGAGGCCAAAACCAAAGTAATAAAAAAAAGCTGATAGGGAGCTGAAATAAATGACTACACACACAAACTGTTGCTCCTTCCTCTTTTGGACACAAACGTTGGCTTATCTGTCATCTGATGTATACATTTATGGCACAGTTTGTTGGCACAGCTGTGACACAACTGAAATGATGAAGAGGTGAGGCTTTAAGTGGTAGTAAACTCCTTTATTGGAAAAATAATGTGGGCCCCTGGGCAGTTCATGCCATAATGTGCTAGTATGCACCACCTACTAGCACATTATGACAGACTTACCTTAAAACAAAGCCCTCCGGCAGCGTGCTGTCACTGCTGTCAGTGCTTCCATCTTCACCTGGTCTTCCTTCCAGGTTCGTGCCCTCCAGGCGTTTAAATGGCCGGGCGACAATGATGTCACTTCTGCGCATGTGCTGGAGAGTCATGGTCATGGAACAGCACTGTCAATGGATGGCATACTCCAGTGTGCTGTAAATTCAGAGCTTTGTGCGCATGCTTCGGTGATGTCTTGACTGCTTCATGAATGAATATCTCTTAAACAGGTTTAGGAGACATTCACTGTACCTATAGGTAAGTCTCATTATAGGCTTACCTGTAGGTACAAGTCAAAAAGCAGAGTTTACTACCACTTTAATAATAAGGGAATATGGATTTACATCACCAGGACTCAACACGACATGGAGAAAAAAACAATCCATTAATGATACAGTGAGGTTTATTTACTAAAGGAGTTTAAAATGTTCATTCAATTCACTTTGGTCAAATATTTGAAGGGGAAGGTGGGTCAGTGTGACCCCTGTACACTTTTATTGGCAGAAATGCTGGATTGGTTTTCAAATCTTGGCATGAAATTGGAAAAGGATTGAGAAGTGACAGTTGAAATCTGTGCCGTGTCCTTAAGTAGGGTTGCCACCTCCTCCCTTTAATCCAAACACATATTAACTACACAGGTTCTGAAGCTAATTTAATACAGATGAGGCACTAAGTGAGTTTAATTACCGCCTTAATCAGCCTGTGTACCTGTGACAGAACCTGTGTAGATAATATTTGTTCGGTATTAAAGGGATGAGGGGCAACCCTATCCCTAGGAATCGTTCACATGGGCATTTGTACACCCATGTGAGGGCTGTGTCTGCCGCAGTTCTGTAAATGAATGAACTACACTGTGGCAGACACCTTGTAGTTCTCAATTAATTACCAGGGAGCTGATGAATGCTCTCATACTTCAGTCATACTTCCTGCAATTCGGTAACTGTCTTCTTATAGGGTACAGACAGACAGCTGTACTGAATGTCTGCAGGATCTTGGCACCCATGAACCCAATGAACCCATGATCTGCTGATCGCAGGTGCAATGCTTTACAGGCTGCAGTGGAAAAAATAATAAATGTACATTTATTAAATTTATTTGTACATTTTTTATTTTTTACAAAATGCAAAGTTGTATGAGTGAGGCCTTGGGCTTAAAGTGTATATATGTATATATATATATTTTTTTTTACAATATATATATATATATATATATATATATACATACACATAATTTATGGGGCTATTTTAGGCTCACATCACACTTGTGGCAGTAACTGCCACAAGTGTGGATCTGTGATCTGCTATATGGTGAAAAGAGGTTTGCAGGCAATCAGGTGGTGACGCTGGTGCCTCCTGATGCCTTTTTTTTTTGTTGTTTAATTTTTTTTTAATTACTAAATGAGAACTTTGCAATGCAGAAATGCATTGCAAGTGCGAGCCAAGTGTTTACAGCCCTATTAACTTACATGGTTGAGTTTAACAAGTGGTGCTCCCTGTCAAATTCTGCATGTATAGTTAATATTGTCGCACTGCGATGCAAAGAATCACAGGTACCCTTTACCCCTTTGCCCTTACTTAAGATGGCTATGACCAGAAATGCTAAGGGGGTGGTTTTCAAAGTGATTTCTCAGCAGAAAAAAGCTTGGAGACATGGATGGATGGGGGAGCTTGCTGTGAATATTAAAAATGAATTTAATTGCGTTTTTGATTTGTGGTGTTCAGTTGCAGTGTAGTTTCACTTTAAGGTTTACTGGCATATATGGTGATTGATGATCAGTTATTTGCACAAATTTTCCGGCATGATGGATATTATTTAATATTTGTAAAAAGTGTGATGGTTATTGTACATTTTGCTTTTTATTTTGAGAGGTGTAATAACTGTGACACACTTATCACTATAAAGTCTCCATACAATGTATTACTATACAATTCCTATAACCAAGGCAAAGTTGGAGCTGACTTTAAATTTCTGTCAATATAATTTATTGCATATCAGGCAAGGGAGAGAACAGGATTAACAGGATTCAACATAATTGCATAATTTTAAAAAAGTAACTGATCTTCCTTGTTCCTTTCCCTCAAGATCTCATTACCACTTCTAACTCACAGCAGTGTGTACAGAACACCTCCTTCCCATGGTACTGGGGACAGCAAAGTGAAAAAAGTAAATGAAAAAGAGCAAAGTGCCCTTAAAACAAACATTAGGTAACAGCAGTTAATGTAAGATGACCACACACAGTAACATTTTGAGCTCTTTCATCATTTTTTGCATATGGGTCTACCTGACTAGATATTATTTCAATGGAATATTTAAGTAGATCCTCACTTTACTCAACTGTATATGTGGCTGATCAAGAAACTGACTGTGGGGGTGATTTACTAAAACTGGTGCACTCAGAATCTGGAGCAGCTGTGCATGGTAGCCAATCAGCTTCTAATGTCAGCTTGTTCAATTAAGCTTTGACATTAAAACATGGAAGCTGATTGGTTTCTATGCAGAGCTGCACCAGATTTTAAACTCTCCAGTTTTAGTAAATAACCCCCATGGTGACCATACACAGAACAATTTTATATAGGACTCATTTAATCTCCAGTCGAAAATAGGATCAGAATATCTAAAGGATCATTTGATGTGGTATTACAGGCTCAATTTAATTTTTTTTTTTTAATGACAAACATGTCATACTTACTTGCTCTGTGCAATGGTTTTGCACAGGGCAGCCTCAATCCTCTTCTTTTTGGGTCCCCTACCAGCACTCCTTGCTCTTCCTCCCTTTACCAGTGCCCCAAATAGCAAGATGCTTGCTATGGAGAGCCTGGCTCCATCAGACTCAGAGTCACGGCTCTGTGCGCCCCCCCCGCTCTCTCCTCATTGGCTCACTGGATGTAATTGAGTCCCAGGACAGCTGAAGCTCCTGTGCACATCATTGGATCAAGAGGGGGCTAAGGTGAATATTAGGGGCGGCTGTGCGGAGAGCAGCACACAGAAGGTTTTTTTCATTCATACATACAATGCATGAAGGTAAAAAAACCTCCTACCTTTACAACTACTTTAACAATCATATAAAATGACTCTGTGTGGCTGGTTTGCTGTTTATGTCTTGTTTGTGGATGGACAGTGGTGGGTAAACTGTCATTTAGCTGGTGTAAGATATTGCTGCTTGAGTCTTGGTGACTAAAGCAAGTTATAGATGACTTGATTTTCTTTCCTGCCACCATGGGTTGCAGGAACAAAAATTGCTCAATTCCCCATCAACACAGTCAGTGTTCATGGGGAATCCCTCCCACAGAGCTATTGTGTTCTGCCAGTGGGGAGCCCTGCCTGTGATTACTGCTAACAGCTATAGTCACCCACAGTGATCACAAGAAAACATTTCCACCAGGCTGGTTGTACCCAAGCCAATAGATGGATCAATGGAAAGACTTGGGTACAAATAGCCTGCCCATAGATGGATCCATCTATGGCTGGAATGAGCATGTTGGTCTGCTAAGCGTTACAGCCCAACTCTGGGCAAATAACAAAATTATCTGTTGTAGTGGATCTGTGCCACTACTGTTAGTGTTGGTTGCTTGTTTTGGTCTAGGGAAACAGTAAAAAGAGATATACTTACCCAATCCTCCACTCTTCCCTATAATTAGACCGATCCCTGCAACTTCTGCACCCCCATGCTCCACTGGTCTATGGCCTGATGTCTCCAAGATCAGAGCAGGGTCTATAGCCCTACTCTGGATGTGAGGACTTCGAGGGACAGTCCACCTCTGGATTGTGGGGTTGCAATGCTTGCCAGGAGAGCAGAGGATCAGGTAAGCTGTTTATCCTCTCCCCTAGACAAAACAAGCAATTAACCCTTAATTACAGAGACAGCCCCACCGCAAGGCACGGTTTTAATCTATCCAAAGTTGGGCTTTAATACTGGTTCTCTTGGGTAATAAAGGTTGAAACTTATTATAAAATAATAATTATTATTATTATTATTATACAGGATTTATATAGCGCCAACAGTTTGCTCAGCGCTGTACAATATAACAGGAGACAAAACAGCAACAATACAGTTCAATACAAGAGGGATAGGAGGGCCCTGCTCCTTGGAGCTTATAATTAAAATGTATTTAAGCCCAATAATGGGGTCTAAAGTTTTCCTACAACCTTTGTCATGTGTTTACTTTGTGGCTGTTATGTTGTTATGGTATGGTGGATGTTATTGGAGTGTACAACCCTATGCAGTTTCCCATTTGTGTACCCTTTCTAAGTTTCCTGTGACTTTTGGTATCCAGCCACAATTTTTTTTAGCTTTGGGATGGGAATGGGATATGAAAAAACCTCTGTTCGTCTTTTATGGCTGTCACATTTGGAGTTTTCTCTTATTTCATGCTCCATTGACAAAAAAGTGCTGGAATATCATCTTGTTGGCTCAGTGTACACTGTAACGAAGATTGCGAGGAAGAAGGTAAGAAGCGTTTACTGTATTTTTTAATAACATTGCAGCAATGGCTGGTAATAGGGGCTTCTATCATTAAATGGACAGACAGGGTAAGGTGTCAAAAATATCTGTGTTAAGTGTAACATAATGGAAATTTGCAAATAAACTGAAATCCAAGACCACTACTGTATTTACACAAGAGAGATAGCCCGACAGACCCTAGGAACTTTCAGGGGGTCCTGCAATACTATGTGCATAGTCTCAAGTGACATCTAGTGGTTACAATGACAATCATGTCTGTATACAATAAGTATTCTCTTGCATGACCTATGTGACTTCAAACCGGAGTAATCCTATTTTATGATTTGGAATTTAATAAGCATGTTAAGAAAAAAAAATGGCTTACCAGTAAATCACTGGCATTACCAAATGCTAGAAACCTTTAAAAAACGTTAGTTATCTGGAATTATGCTGAAAGTTGTACCTTATGAAAGAGTTCTTTACCATAGTAAGGGTTGATTGTGGAATATGAAATGTCCTACTAAATAAGGTACAAATGCGAAAATCAATAACTATTAAAAATGGAGTGGATGGTTTTCCCACAATGTTCAAAGTTGCAATAACTAAATAATCTAGAGAATTGAATTAGCTGCACAGTGGGGTAAGAAAGGAACTTTCCCTTCCGTTTCGCAAAATTGGACACTGTTGCCCAGGAGTATTTAGGTTGCCTGCTTATATACCAAAACTGCAGGTTTTGTGGGAACCTGAAATTGAGTTATAATTTGTGTGCAACATTTTCAATAGAATGTTGGGATGAATATACAGTACCTGTATCATTTATAGTGAAAGCAGGTGCAGTCTACATTCTCCACTGCAGGTGGTGTTTGCCTGGAACAGCAATGCAGTTGGAGGAGGAAATCAGGAGAAACTGGGTTTTCTATGATTCCCTCGGTCCCCTGTGACAGCAATCCGGTTGGCTGTCCTGCATCCAGGTGACCCTTGCAACCATCTTGGGTCATGCAGTCTTTTTCATCCCCTGCCCCAGGATTTTGGTGTGCAATTGCAAGTTGGCTAGTGTAGGGAGAGCATACCCATCTATCAGGGACAGCAAAAGTAACAAGGAGAGGTTCATGAGGAGGAGGAGGGAAAGCTTAGGTCTTATATCTACATCTGACCAAGCTCTCTTTGGGTTGGACCAGCCAGGCTGCACTCTGCTCCCCTGGACAGGTGCTGTCTGCAGCTTGGGCCTATTCACTGCTGACTCTCTGCTCTGACTGTCATGAGTGCTCCCTGCTGGTTTGTTGTACTATTTTGCAATTCCCACAATACATTGTTGCAACTCTGTGTGTCCAATGTCACCACACCATATTGCACCCAAATAACAAATGCCCCACTGTAGGTGTAAAGAAATTAAAATCGTTCTTGCTGAAATCCTCACCTCAGCTGTCCACCACAGGACTCCCTTTTCTTCAAGATGTCCTCAGTATTCTGGATTTAAAGACATACTGTACAATTAATCTGAAATACTGAGGACAGACTGTGAGTGTAGGGCATCATGAGCCTTACAGCATCCAGTGACATCACATTATTGGCCTGAAAACTTCAGAAAAGGCAAATATTACAGAGAACGATTGGGAGAGGTAAGCCCAGAGTTGGGCATTAAAATCCCCCCTTGCACTTTATTGACAAACTGCAAACCAATCAACAGCTGTCACCCTTGTACTGTAAGAGATATAGTATACCGTACTTGTATCTGTGAAGGTAAAATATTTGTAATTTTTTTGTTTTATGAAGAGTTCATTTATTAGTGGTTCTCGATTCATGATGTGTTAGAATTAAATTTCTATTATATTTAATAATATAAAACATACCTGTGGCCAGTAGTCATGGTTGCCAAGTGCAGGAAATACAAGCATGTCTGGTAAGAGTGTACGAATGGTGGCTGTCATGTTTTTAATTACTTCTATTACTATTTTTGTAGATAGTTCATTTACAGGAACATGAGGGGGACTATCCCTGTAGAAAAAATGGAAATAAGACATGTTACATATCTGTGTTTATTAACTTTATAATTATATACAGTATGTGCCATCACGAATCAGGTAAATTGGTGAACTATAATTTCTTGTAATGTTCCCAAATGTATAGATGCAGACTTGTTAAGTCTACAAACAAATGGCAACCACTCCAACTTAGAACTAGCTTTTGCAGCAAGGAACATATGAACAGGCAATGCATGTCAAAAACAAACAAAAATTCCCAGCTCACTTACCAGCCAGCCTGTAAAATTGACCCTCTCTAACAGTTCACGTTAAAACAAGGGGTTTTATTTGCACATATTTGCAAATATATGTGTAAGCTGCAGTGGCCACATCAAGGCACCCCCAATGTACTGCAGTCCTAACTCTATAATTTTTAGAGTCTTGCAAGTTGGAGCACATAGAGTAATGGATAGGTTAAGGGCAGGTGTGCCTGGATGGAGCCCACCCCTCCTAAAACACACAGGGATGCATGGGACACCCAGCAATAGCACAATGGCAGATAAAGGTATCCAGTGCATCCATGCACCAATTCACCAACAGTACAGACAAATGGCAACTACCCCAACCTATACCTAGCCTTTGCAGCAGGGAACACATGTAAAGGCAACGCATGTAAAAAATAAACAAAAATTTTCAGCTCATTTACCAGTCAGCCTGCAACAAAACAGAATTGACCCTGTTCATGTTACAAAAAAAGGGATTTAGTTTGCACACATTTGCAAATATATGTGTAAGCTGCAGTGACCGTGTCAAGGCACCACAGTGTACTGCAGTTCTAACTATAATGTGGAGAGTCTCCCAAGCTGAAGCACATAGAGTAATGGATAGGCTTAGGTTGTTTTTAACATGAACTGTTAGACAGGGGCAATTCGGTTTTGTTGCAGGCTTGTTGGTGTGGGAATTATTGTTTGTTTTACACTTGTTAAGTCTGCTGAGAATCTTACAGTCTGTGAATTATGATGGCCTGGAATCTGAATACACAATATAATGCCAAATTTCCCATTAAATCTTAAAGACGAGACCATGCCAAGTTTATAAATTTCTTAGGGCAGTTCTTCAAGATATATTGCTCCCAAGGAGTAATTTTACATTTTCATCAGCACTGAAATATTCAAAGATTGATCAGAGTATATCCTTCAAGTCTATGGTCATAAAAGACTTGTGTAATTTGTTAAACAATATGTGCTTTTGTCTACCCAGTGAAGACATTTTATAAAACTTTTCTCACTACTAAAGGTACATGGCCCAAAACTTTACAATTAGAGGTAGCATGTAGTAGAATCTGAATGGTATAAAGAGTGCTGGAAAAGCTGGGAAGTGCTGGAGAGAAGGTATACATCTCTCAGGATGTGGTTTTGTGTGTTATAGACCATGGAAAGATGGGTAAGAAGTCTACTTTCAAGTTGAGTTGGTTCCTTAATCACCATCCCACAAGTGGTAATATGTTTTTAGAACTTGGGAGACTGATTGCATTTGTAGTAGGGTTTGTAAATGTTGCTGAGACACGTCAAAAGATGTTGAAATCTTCTGTGTTTAAACTGCAAGATACATTTTGCTTTGTTGTACAAAGATTAGAATTGCTAAATATTTGATTTAGTGGCGGTTAAAATGTGTTCAGTTAGTGCTTAGATGAGCAGATTTGTTTTCTGCTTTAAGTTATGTTATACCATTTGCTATTAGCTCAAAGTGTCTGTTAGGCTGTTGAGATGTGAAAACCATACAATAAAGCACAGACAGAGACCTGAGCTTTGTTTTGCTGCTGACAATAGTGTATCTTCTGTGAGCTGAATGTGGTACTTCGGCTTTCCATTTGATGCTAACCCCTCGCTATATAAAGTCTTCATATGCAAGCTTTTACTTTTATTTGATAAAAGGTGAATAAAAGGAATACCATTCAATTTTTCATCATTTTGAACATTATAAAGAAAGAAAAGATAGATGAAACATTATAAATTCCCTTTACATTATTAGCTTTAAAATTCTAACCTGCTTTAGAAACATCACATCTGCAGCTGAGTTGTCACTACTGCTATTGACGCTTTTCTTTGCTATCTTTATAATTAAACCACATAAAAGATATAGATACATTAGCCAGTCCATATCTTACCCAGTCCATATCATAAAGTCAACTTTTTCCTTTGAATCTTTTATGTACTGAATGGCTGATAAAATGAGTCCATATGGCGAATCACATAGAAAGTCACCATAAATTCCAGGGTTTGAGGCGTTGGCACCCTTAGAGGACAAACACACTTTGGTATGATCTTTAGTGAGGTGATAAGAGAAATCCAGGTGAAGGTCTGATATATGCCAAAACTGTCCTAAATATGAAAGAAAAAAAAATACAGAAAAGGTTTATCACTATTTTCTCTGGGTTTATCTAGTCTAAATTAATTTAAAGCTAAATTCCAGGAATTCAGCCACTTTATAAAATGTGCAATCATACTATGAGTTAAGTCCAGTGGGGTGCATGCCACCTCCTGTACTTATTTCTAGTATTTACATCTGACAGGTTTATGGCACTCCTGTAAGAGACACTCAGGGCTGTGAGAGGAGAGAAGCACACAGAGCAGCTCTGCCCCTCCCCTCTGCTTCTCATTTACAGAAGCCTATGTATTGTGTGAATGAGGTCACACAATACATAGGCTATTGTGATTGGGCAGCAGGAAGAGAGGGGTGGGCATAGCAACCAAATGAAAGCAATAGTTGGATTCTGCAAGCTCCATAAACCTGTTCTAAGTAAATAAGTGAGGAAAGTCCAGGAGCTGGCATGCAACTCATTGGACTTAACTCATAGTATGTCAGCACTTTTTGCAAAGTTGCTGAATTCCTGGAGTTTAGCTTACATTTTTTCAGCTTGTGTGTACAGTGTTTGTAACAGTGAAAAGTTTTCCAAAAGTGGCACTAATATGCAGCTTCCGCGTCTGTTCACAACAGCTATGGCAAGCTTAATGTTCACTGCAGCACAGGAAAAGACTCTATGTCCTCTAATCCAAGTTAAGTATCTCCCACGTACACACTGTGACAAACTGTCCTACTCGGTCCAGGGCAGCATCTTAGATTGGGTTTACCTGCCACCTAGACTACGGTGGTTTATTTAACCATTTTTCTGCTGCCCTATAGCAGAAATACTGCTACAGGGTGACAGGGCTGTGCAAAATCATGTATATATACGTGATTTTGCATTTCCAGGTACCCGCACTGCCATTGGAGGCCCCAGCTGTCGATCACCAGGTCTCGGCCGGTGATTCCCCGCTGGCACCCAGCGATCACCGAGTATCACTGACGGGGGAGAGACCTGTATGTAAAAAATACAGATCTTTCCCCTGTCAACTCTTGCATATTGCTTTGTATTGCTCTGCATAGCAGAGCAATGCAAAGCAATGTGCTGACACAGTGAAAGACACACACAGCACACAGTAAAACAGCACACAGTTAACCCTTTGATCACCTCACATGTTAACTCCTTCCTGCCCAGTGCCATTAGTACAGTGCCAGTGCTTTTTATTAGCACTGATCACTGTATTAGTATCAGTGGGGATGTCAGTGACAGTTAGTCAGTTCCCCCCAGTGTCAGAATGCCCGCCGCAGTCCCTCTATTAGTTGCTGATCGCCGCCATTACTAGTATAAAAAAATAAATAAAATTCCAGTATATATACCGCCATTTGTAGATGCTCTAACTTTCACGTAAACCAATTAATTTACACGTATTGGGATTTTTTTTTAGCAAAGACCTGTGGCAGAATACATTTTGGACAAAATTTATGGCAAAATTTGATTTTTTTTTATTTTTTTACTGGACATGTTTAATAGCAAAAAGTCAAAAAAACAGTTTTTTTTTCTCAAAATTCTGTCTTTGTTTGTTTATAGTGCAAAAAATAAAAAATGCACAGGTGATCAAATACCACCAAAAGAAAGCTCCATTTATGGAAAAAAAGGACATAAATTTAATTTGGGTGCAACATTGTATGACCGCACATTTGTCATAATTGTATCACAAAAAACTGGTCTGGTCAGGAAGGGAGGGGGGGGGGGTAAATCCTCTGGAGGGCAAGTGGTTAATAAACTGGCGAGTAGTAAGGCGGTTTAGCAAATTGTTGGAGATTGCTCACTCGCTACACCCTTCATGTCTTGAGGATGGGGGGGGGGGTAATTAAAGACTGAAATGGGTTAAGTCAGGAGTAGTTGACTAGAGAAATCTGTGCAAACTGGCTGTGTATTTAGGTAGACCTTGAATAGCCACCAGACTCTCATTTTGTTTTGAGCTAATACCAATCCTTTCTTACATCAGTGACAATAAACACTGCCAAGAACCTCTTATACACACTCTGGTGTAACAACTGCCTTTCATGGAGGTATGGATGGGGACACTATTCCACTAAGAACAACGAAAACATTTCAAATAGTTTGACCAGGCTAGTAATGTTGAGATGTTGTTCAGCTTAGAAACCTGAAGAATTGACTTGGGTGAGGACTGTGATGGATCCCTGGACAGGTAAGTGTCCCTATATTAAAAGTCAGCAACTATAGTATTTGTAGCTGCTGACTTTTACATTTTTGGGGGAGCCTGGAGCTCCCCTTTAAAGCAATAGTTGTCTTCTGGGACCTCCATAAACCTGTCAAATGTAAATAATAGTGCAATGATAATGTTTATTGTTACAGACATAAATTTTTCTGCTTGTTGGGAAATAATTGACAATATAGGAACTTCCTTTTCAGAAAGGGGAAGAACATTTTGACCAACTGATATTGGTTTTGCATGTTTTCCCAGCACTATCTGCATGTTGACACACTTTCTATGTGCCATTGGATTAGTGGACAAAAATATCACCAATTGACTTCATCACCAATTCTTCCATATCCTTGTTACTGAAAATGTTTTGTTTGTAGATCTTCCATCTAAGACTGGCCATACATTATACAATTTTCCTTTAGAGTTACCAAAACCAAGGTAAATCTAAAGGAAATTGAACAAGAAAATTGCAGAATATATGGCCAGCTTTAGTCACACATATTATAGTAGCAGTAAAGTAATAAATGTGTAGCAAAGTATAAATGTGTGACTATAAATCGCTGGAAAACAGGTGATGTATAGAGCAGGATAGTCATTGCTATTTCTATAAAGAGGTGGGAAAGCTCTGTTCTCCCGGATAATTTCTTACTCTAGGCCAGAAATAGTCAACATATGAAAAATAGGAAACCCCAACTGCAGCCCCTGCTATCACAAAAAAGGCAGCACATAATATTCAGTGTAGGTAACACTACAGTAGACTGTCAGACACTGCAGACATATAACTGGAGATAGTGACAGAGTGCCAACATGCTTCAGGGGTGGTTAGAGACTGGAAACATGCCACAGAAGGCATGACTGGACACATAGGGGTTGATTTACCAAAATTGGAGAGTGCCAAATCCTGTGCAGCTGTGCATAGAAATCGATCAGCTTCCAGTTTTATTGTCAAAGCTTAATTGAACAAGCCAAATTTAGAAGCTGATTGGCTATCATGCATACCTGCAAAAGATTTTGCACTTTCCAGTTTTAGTAAATTTCCTCCATAATATTTTGGAGCTGCTAGAGAACACTGCCTTTACAAGCCACACAACAAGTACCAAATGGCTACATGTGGCCCTCAGGTTGCAGATTGGGCCCCAGGAACCTAGGCAGCTGTACGTAGGTGTACAGTTATGAATAAAAAGCAACCCACATAACAATCTAATTGTACAGTGTATACTCTTTAGTTTTTCCAATAATTATGCAGAGTGAGGGACTGCGAAAAGGCCATTATAGAAAGCCTACAGCTGGTAAAATATGTTTGTTCTGTATTTAAAGTTGAAATTTTTTTTTGCTTTGGCAAACAGCACAAAGCACATTAGTTATATATAGCAGTATGTATCCTATTAGCTGCAGGTGACTGTTCTGGTGAAAATCTTCCATTCAGTGCCTTCATCAGATCTGCCAGATACTGCTTCGAGCTGCTGTCTTCTGGAGCTGTGTAGGTTAATAGCAACCATTGCTATTGAGAAAAGTGTGTCGCTCGCTCACCCCCTTCTGCTCTCTCCACCATTTATATTGCCTCTATTACTATTATCCCACAATGCAATTCATTCTGTGAATGGACAGTGGAGATCCTGTCATTCGACTCCTTCTCCATTCATAGAATGCATTGCATTGTTGCCAAAAAGTAATACGAGAAATATGAATGGTACAGAGGGCAAAAAGAGGCAAGTGAATGTCACAACGTTTCTCTTTATCAGCAGCTGCACTTAACCTTTAAAACTCTGAAAGACAGCCACTCAGGGCAGTATGAGCTATGATGGAGGCACAGGAGAGAGGATTTTTACCAGAAGCAGCAGCCTGCAGGTAATGGGATATACATCAATAACCATAACTAATGTGTTTGGTGTTGCATCCCAAAAAATAAAGTAAAGAGTAAATAAACGTCAGCTTTAATAGTAAGGTATTTCAGTTTCAGATACGGCTTCTTACCAGCACAAGGTAGTTAGGATGCTGATTTATTTTGCAGTATTCACACCTAACACCCAACCAGTTTTAGAGGAAACATTTATTTTTAACTCTCCTGAACCTGAATGGGTATTTGAACAGAAGCTAGTGCAGGTAATTACTCATATGTCAAGAAATCTGAATGTGAAATTTCATTTTCGAAACCCCTAAATTATACATTAATTTTTTATGAGTATTGTACTTTTTATATGAAGGATGTGCCCAATACCATTTTCAGGTACTTATATTGTGGTCTGGGTTGCATTGGAATCAAAATTATACAGCAATGCCTGACATACAGTATGTATTTAGGACACTGATTATGTTGATAAAGATTTAGGCTTCCTGACAGCACATTGGATAAGAATGTCACTGGTTTTGTCTATAAATTCCAACTCAGATTATTATTATTATACAGATTTATATAGCGCCAACAGTTTGCTCAGCATTTTACAATATAACGGGAGACAATACAGCAACAATACAGTTCAATACAAGAGGTTTAGGGGGCCCTGCTCCTTGGAGCTTACAATCTAAGAGATATATAGGTTGTTCTACTGCCATTGCTTTTACAATACAAAGTTTTAAAAAAAAAGTAGTTAAAATTCTAACAATTCAAACTCTGAAAGACAGCCACTCAGGGCAGTATGAGCTATGACGGAGGCACAGGAGAGAGGATTTTTACCAGAAGCAGCAGCCTGCAGGTAATGGGATATACAACAATAACCATAACTAATGTGTTTGGTGTTGCATCCCAAAAAATAAAGTAAAGAGTAAATAAACTTCAGCTTTAATGGTAAGGTATTTCAGTTTCAGATACGGCTTCTTACCAGCACAAGGTAGTTAAGATGCTGATTTATTTTGCAGTATTCACACTTAACACCCAACCAGCTTTAGAGGAAACATTTATTTTTAACTCTCCTGAACCTGAATGGGTATTTGAACAGAAGCTAGTGCAGGTAATTACTCATATCTCAAGAAATATGAATGTGAAATTGCATTTTCGAAACCCCTAAATTATACATTCATTTTTTTATGTGTATTGTACTTTTTATATGAAGGATGTGCCCAGTGCCATTTTCAGGTACTTATATTGTGGTCTGGGTTGCAATGGAATCAAATTATACAGCAATGCCTGACATACAATATGTATTTAGGACACTGATTATGTTGATAAATATTTAGGCTTCCCGACAGCACATTGGATAAGAATGTCACTGGTTTTGTCTATAAATTCCAATGCAGATTATTATTATTATAATACAGATGTTATATAGTGCCAACAGTTTGCTCAGCACTTTACAATATAAATGGAGACAATACAGCAACAATATAGTTCAAGACAAGAGGTTTAGGAGGGCCCTGCTCCTTGGAGCTTACAATCTAAGAGATATATAGGTTGTTCTACTGCCATTGCTTTTACAATACAAAGTTTTTAAAAAAAGTATTTAAACTTCTGACAATTCAAATGCATTGATTTCTTGATAAAATCAAGGTTGCAGTGGTGGGTGTTGTTCCTCACAGTCAGTCCATAAAGGAAATTAAATCCTGTCCACTCTGCTGTAACTGGGGAAATGTCTTTTTACGTGAAGGCATTATTTACTGTTCTATTACCTGCCTGCCCAATGGATAAAATTCAAATTACTAACATTGACGTACAAAGCTGTTCATAACTCTGCCCCAAACTACATCACCGACCTGATATCCAAATACCATCCAAAACGTACTCTCCGCTCCTCACAAGACCTCCTACGCTCTAGTTCCCTGGTCTCCTCCTCCCATGCCCGTCTCCAGGACTTCTCCAGGGCTTCCCCCATCCTCTGGAACTCACTACCCCAATCCATCAGACTGTCACCTACCCTCCTCACCTTTAGGCGCACCCTGAAAACCCATCTCTTCAGAGAAGCCTACCTCACCTAATTGCAGATCTCCTCCGCTCTTCCCACCACTCCATCCCCCACAGCTATTTCTTCCTGTACACAAATGGAGAAACAGAAAAAGGGCACACCGACCTAGTGCATTATCATTTAAAATAATTTATTAAAGTAACAAAAATAGGTATCATACTCACAATGGACATAATAACACAGGCATGTCAAACTGAACAAGTTGTATGATCCAAACAACATCTGAGTCCATACAATGGAACCCTGGATGACCAACTGGCTAACGCGTTTCGAGGACACAACCTCTTCAACAGAGCCAACCTGTACCACTATCCCCTCCCTCCTAGATTGCAAGCTCCAAGAAGCAGGACCCTTGAACCCCTTGTGTATTGTATTGTATTGTTACTGTGCTGTCTCATGTACTGTCTCCCATTATAATGTACAGCACTGAGCAAACTGTTGGCGCTATATAAATACTGTATAATAATAACAATATGAAGTTATGTAGTACACTAACCCTTTTTTCGCTATATACAGTGTATACTAATATGAAACTGATGTTAAGCAAGACCACAGTTTTTCATGATAGTGGTTTTACCATGATCTAGATTCCAATGTTGGGACCTTGATGCTACTAACATCGTTTTGCACAGGAAGGATCAGACTTTGGTGCAAAGGACAATGGTGCAGAAGAGGAAATTATATAAAAAAGGGGTTACATTTAAATAAGGAAGGGTTAATGCTAAGGTAAGAGGGAGTTGGTTTGAGGGGGCCGTAGGGTTAGGGCAACACACTGTACCAGGAGTGCTGCACCAAATACTAACAGCCCCAATCTCCTGGCACTAAAAGCTAATTTATTAGAAAACTTGATGTCTTATTATGCTCACAAAATAGGTTTGGAAGTACCAGTGCTGCTTTCAATGTTTGTAGCTGCATAGTGTAAACACATATTAAGCCTGTTTTACCAAAATATATGAACAGAAACTAGGTACTTTTTAGGTACTGATTCTTTGAGAAAAATAAATTGTTAAAATTCATTTACTTTTAGTTGATCTGCCTAAAACATATAAAATATCAGTGATTTTCAATTACAGATAAAGAATGAGTATCTTATACCTCCAGTCTAGTGTGTATACATTCAAAACCTCTACAAATAACATAACAAATTTATAATAGATTGTAAGCTGTTATAAGCAAGGCCCTTTGAACCCTCTTGTATTTTATTGTATTTGAATTGTGCTGATTCCCTTTATATTGTAAAGCGCTGCGCAAACTGTTGGCACTATATAAATTCCGTATAATAATATATATAATAATTATAATACAATTAGCATCATATCAATGTCTGAGTGGTCAGTGGAGGAGCTTCTCTATGCATTTTTTGGACCAATGATCCACTTCCTCAGGAGATATATTAGAGATATATATTCAGGACAGCATAATTTATAACATAATAGTATAGTTAAAATCTAAGTAAGCATTTAGGCTAGCAACCAGGCTAGAATTCCATAGACCAAAGGAGGTATCAGGAGCAATATACTTCTATAGCCAATTGTCCCTAAGGGATCATAATAAATGTAGCCAGGGCTGGTGTAAGACTATTGTGCGCCCTAGGCAAGACCAGCTACTTGCGACCCCCCCCCCCAAAAAAAAAAAAATAAAATAAAAAAACTGTAGAAAATATTAAATCAACAAAACATGAAAATGTGCTACATTCATTTTAATTTTGCAAAAATAAGTGGCATAAGATGCCAACAGCACCAATATTTAAGACAAAATCAGTGTCACGGATGGACTATGTCTGTGGCTGGCAGTGGCAGGGTGACAGTTGCAGTGAGTGGAGGATGATGGATCCACACTCTGACAGATCCCAGGCTGGAATTCCCCAGACAATGGGGGGAGATAAAATGCTGTGACAGCAGGCAGCACAGCCCACACACACAGAGAACACCTGAACTGAGCGATCCCACACAGTGACAGATCTGACACAACACACCACCACCAAGACTGACACAGATTGGCAGGCCCAGCAGGTACTAAAAGAGCAGGCTTTGGGATTTTGATGATGTCATCACTCACTGACACATTGCATATGTGACGGTTGGCCAGCCAGCCAGCGGGGTCACACTCACACATACACAAAACATTAGAGAGAGACATTACTTTTCTCTGCAGGTGCAGCACCGCCTCCACTGATGAATGGGAAGAGAAGGGCTTGAACTCCACAGTGATCAGCAGCCGCCATCCAGATTGCAGAGTCTGAGAGGAACACTGGAAGGAGCGGCAGCTGCTACACTGGCCCCAGACACCTGCCATCTTCCTCTGCCCTTTCTTTCTCCCCTCTGCCGCCCCTCCTCTCAGGTGAAGGATCAATCATGACATGGCGGTGTACCACACAGAGATAGTGCTGGCCTGTGCTGTGCCCAGGCTCCCCTAGGTGGCAGTGCACCCTAGGTGGTTTAGTTTGCCTAGTGGAAGCACCGGCCCTACATGTATCCATCATAAATCTATAGGAATGGGAGATGTATATGTACCTGTCACATCATGTGAGAGTTCATTCCCCTTAAAAAAATTCCAGTTGGTCTGAATATTCTGCAAAAAGCTAGCCTCAATTGGTTCTCTTAAAGTGATTGTAAGGCTTAGGTGTTTTTTAAATTAAAATATCAAAAATGTTTTTGCACAGAGCAGTCCCAATTCTCCTTTTCTGGGGTCCACCCTCCCCTTCCCCAGCCAAGTTCTCCCATAGCAAACTACTCACTCCCAAGTCCTGCTCTGTGTGTCCATAAGTCAATGGCTCCTGCTGCTGTATCTGAGCCAAAGAGGAGTAGGAGACCCGAGAGAGCCTCGGCTTTCATGCAGATCATTGGATTATGATCGGGCACAGATATGAATTTGGGGGGGCTGCAGGGGAAGATGCATGTAAAAAATATTCTCCCTTTACAACCACTTTAAGGGATTCCATCAAAAGTTCCCTCACATGCAGTCTCTACAGTGGATACCTTGCAGAGAAATTTGGTACTGGCGAATGGTACCCCAATGGTTTCAGCCTTACTCTTAGCCTCCAAGTCAGTATTAAAGGCTGAAACCATTGTGATGCCATTCACCAGTTCTTTCTACTCATGTCTTGAAATTCTGTGCCCTCAACTGCTGCAAATATTTGACTGGCCCCATGAGCTAAATATCTGTCTACTGCGTCGCATTCAGTGGTTCCTCCCATTGGCTCATATATTCTGTAATGATGTATGAACCAATGGGAACAACCACTGCATGTAGTGCTAATTCACACACCTGGAATAGCTGAATACTTGCAATGGGTGAAGAGCAGCTGGAAAGGTGTGTATAGTGTCTTATTTTTCTCAAGGTATTCCCATTTGTTGTTTTGTTTCCCTGCTTTTGTTCATATACTTTAGTAAATCAAGCCTTTTATGTAATCCCCAGTTAAACTTGCTCCTAGATTGTAAACTCCAAGGAGCAGGGCCCTCCTAACCCTCCTGTATTGAACTGTATTATTGTTGTATTGTCTCCCGTTATATTGTACAGTGCTGAGCAAACTGTTGGCACTATATAAATCGTGTATAATAATAATAATAATAATACTTAAAGAGCCTCAGTCCCTGTTCTTCTACTGCACATCAAACCTCTTGTAGAGTATGTAATCACCTTGGGCTTTCTATAGTCAAATCTGCGCCCTACTAGATATGGGAACCTGGCAGAAGAGATGTACAGTAGCTTCTATTGCTGACTTGTTATAAAAGAAACTGGGACTGTCCCTGGCACATTCCCTTCTCTCGTTATGTTTGTGTTTAACCACTTGCCCTCCAGAGGATTTACCCCTCTTCCTGACCAGGCAATTTTTTGCGATATGATGCTGCATTATTTTATTTGACAATTGCATAATCATGCAATGCTGCACCCAAATGAAATTTCCATCCTTTTTTTTCCCCACAAATAGAGCTTTCTTTCAGTGGCATTTGATCGCCTGTTTGTTTTTTATTTTTTGCGCTATAAACAAAAAAGGCCGACAACTTTGAGAAAAAAACTATATTTTTGACTTTTTGCTATTATTACATGTCCAGTAAAAAAATTTTAGAAATCAAATTTTGTCATAAATTTAGGCCAAATGTATTCTGCTACATTTCTTTGCTAAAACAAAATTTCCAATACGTGTAAATTAATTGGTTTACGTGAACGTTATAGCTTTTACAAATGGCAGTATATATACTGGGATTTTTTTTTTTACTAGTAATGATGGCGATCAGCGACTTATAGCTGGGCTGCGGCAAGCATTCTGACACTGGGGGGGAACTGAACTGACTTGGTGTTACTGACATCCCCAGTGACACCAATACAGTGATCAGTGCTAATAAAAAGTACTGACATTGTACTAATGGCACTGGGCAGGAAGGGTTTAACATGTGGGGCGATCAAAGGGTTAACTGTGTGCTGTTTTACTATGAAGCTGTGTTTCACTGTAAGCACACTGCTTTGTATGGCTCTGCTATGCAGAGCCATACAAAGCAGTGTGCAGGAGCTAACAGGGGAGAGATCTGTGTTGTTTATACACAAGTCTCTCCCCCGTTGGAGATACTCGGCGATCACTGAGTATTGGCTGTCATCCACCGGGTCCCGGCACCTGGTGATTTACAGTCAAGGCCACGAATGGCGGCACGGGTAGGGTGCGTGCCCCCTACCAGGAACTGCAAAATCACGTATAAATATACATGATTTTGCGCACCTGTGCCGCCCTGTAGCAGTTCGGTTAACAATCAGTTAACAATCAGTCATGTATGTTATGGCTTTGCAACCTTTTAACCTGTATAGTTTACACTGCTATAAACTAGCGCTGGATATATTTTACATGACACGAAACAAACACTGTATTCTGAAGGTACTGCAACTCAGGCTTTACCATTTACATTATTTATATCATATAAAAAAGCTAAATATATATATAAAAGTAAAAGCAAGAAAGAAAAATCAGCTAAAAATGGCTTCACGTACATGGCAAATTTAAATACATGTTTTGCAAAATATACTTTCTTTCAGTGTGTAAAGGTTTATACAGCAAGGATCATACACTTAGAGTGTTTGTGTCAGCTTATTTCCATGGTTAGTATATCATGTTACAAAGCTACTATGAGCCAGATAGTCACTGACCTGTAACCCCTTGTTGTCTGTCACTCCAGGAGTTCACTGGAAGAGCTGAAGTAACCAGAGGAGCCATAAAGAACAGCCAGAAACCGAGAGCCCCCATGTTCTTGTGCTGCAGACCAAGAGCCCCCGTGTTCTTGTGCTGCAGACCGGTTCAAACCAAGGAAATCTTCTGTACAAGACTAGCTCTGAAAACTTCCTTGTTTACCCAGTGTGCTGTGGAAGTTCCTGAGTTACAGAAAATTAACCCTTGCATGTATGGTAGAAGTGAGACAATTACTCAATGTAGATTTGCATTAGTGTGCAGTGGAAGTACTGGGGTGAATTTAGTTTATGCAAGGCATTTTTGTTAACCTAAAGCGGTATAATGAGGAACTCAAGCAAAGACCGAGCCTTTAATGTGTTGTTGCTTCTGCTGTTGCCTCAGTAACCAAGATGTGTTCCCTCTCTCTCAAAGATACTGTTTAGTTCAGCTCAATCAATTTCTTTATAAGAATTATTATTTGAAAGCAGCTGACCCTAAATCCAGGGTGTCCCCATGTTTTTTACCTATTGCAGCCTGTCACCATGCAGAAAGTAAAAATCTCTTGGTTCATCCCACAAGAGATCTGACTCAGCCCATTTCATTGTCCAGTTTCTAGGTGTCCCATATATTGCAAGACAGTCCTGATATTCTCCATTGTGTAAAATTAAATACATGTGCACTTTGCTGTTTTGGTTTCTGTTTCTGAAATGATGACATAATTACATATGGACATTGGTCAGTACTACTTCTTTTTTGGGGGGTTGTACCTTGCAATGTGAAGAACGGGGAGCAGTTAAGCCTCCCCACCTTGCAAGGCACCTTGTCTCAATGTTGAAAGACAGGGAGTCTCTTCCTCATTTCCTGTCCCCCAAAAGGGATGTGAGGATTTGTGATAGGAAACTTATAGGAAACGAAAAGACCCTTTGAACAAGATGGCTCCCCGATATCTGGAAATGAATACAGGGGTGCATTAGTACTCCTATTACCCATTCCCCCCAAATAAATCACAGAGCACATAAACACTTCCAGCACATACAGTTTTGCCTCAAAGTCTGCTTGTGCATTGGGTCATCAAAAGCAATAGAATAATATCCTTCACATATGCAGCCCTCCTCAGTTCAGGAAATCTAGTAGACAACTGTAAAAGAGCACACAGGAATGTGCACATACCTAGTGCATTACCGAAGGTTTATTATATAAAATAAAACATACAACTCATAAAAATAAATATATATAGGTGTTGTATGACACTAAATCTCAATCCAGTGCGGAAATAGCATGGACAAACACATCATAACACTACGCTGGCAAGTTGAGGCATTTGGGGGGATGCACCCCCTGCTTCAGAGCTCTTTATCTTATTTTCCAGTTTGAACTTTAAGGGGAACCCCATGTCTCTTTTTCCTGTTTTTTCTGTCATTCTAAAGGGAACACACTTTACTATTCTGTAACTTCATGTGCTGCTTTAAAGCATCCCCAACCACGTTATTTATTTTTTCATTGTGGCATGTTCCCCCATAAGAGTGCCCAGCTCCTCTATGCACTTTTTTAACTATAGATTGCCCAGTAGTCTTAAAAAATGCCAGAAAAATATAGCTTGTTTTTACTCCTTATAGATTTCAATGGACTTTGCCGCTAAGTTTTCTAGAGGCCATATTTTTCATGCACAGAGACTCGACCCTGAAGAAGGAGTAGACTTATTCTGAAACGTGCTGCATGTTATTTATGAACTCTGTTATGTTGACACAATTTTGTATGATATAATTGTACTTATTTGCAAATTACTGCCTGCTTAATGTTTTATGGCTGATATTCATCTATGTTCAATAATGATTGATGTCATTTTTACTAATTTTGGTGATGCCTTTAAAGTCCCATTTAGGGTTTTTTTTTCTCCTATACAATTCTTGCCGCTAAGTTGGGTGTTTCACCAAATCTCCAGCAAACTAAACCTGGCCTGGTTCACTCATCCCTATCCAGGAAGGCTTTTTGTCTGCTCTGAAGCTCTGGTTGCCTGTTACCAGTAAGGCATAGTGTGCCAATGGCTGTGAATGACTTACTCTAGGAAGTTGAGTGACTGTCAGTTACTGACTATTTTGCTGTGTGTTGTCTATACTTGAATCTGAGTTGCTAATAATTAGAGATGAGCGAAGAAATGAAAAATTCGATTCGACTGATTCGGCGAATTCGTGGACAATATTCGATTCGAGTCGAATAAATTCGCTGTGAATTTAACTTAAAAAAGGGTGTTTCTAGGCTTCAGAGAGACTTAATATTAGTGCAGAACACTGTACCTTTAATTTAAATGCCCTTGGAGTCTGCTGGGGAAGAGAAATAATACTGTCAGTCAGTATGACATGCAGATGAGTGCCGTCGATCTTAGAATCACCGCACACTTCACTCATTTGGGCAGTCACGGGGCCAAAACCAGAGTGTGGAGCCACAGTGTGGCGGTGGAGGCAGCAGCAATGGGAGGCCATACAGCACCCTATGACAAAAATGGAAACCACCAGCAGTGTGAGGAGACCTGAAAGTGGCACATGGCAGAGTGTGGCGATAGAGACAGCAGCAATGGGAGGCCGTACAGGGACCCATGACACACTCTGGACCTGGCAGCAGCATGAGGAGGCGGTACAGGGGCCCATGACAGATTACGGGCCTGGCAGCAGCATGAGGAGTCGGTACAGGGGCCCATGGCAGATTACGGGCCTGGCAGCAGCAATGGGAGGCCGTACAGGGACCCATGACACACTCTGGACCTGGCAGCAGCATGGGGAGGCGGTACAGGGGCCCATGACAGATTACGGGCCTGGCAGCAGCATGAGGAGTCGGTACGGGGGCCCATGACACACTCTGGACCTGGCAGCAGCATGAGGAGGCGGTACAGGGGCGCATGACAGATTACGAGCCTGGCAGCAGCAACTTGGACAGGAGGACGTTCAGCTTCTGCACCGTCGGGTGCGTGCTCGCAAACTGTTGTCTCTTGGAAACGGATTCCAAGAAAGACTGCTGACGGAATCCGTGAAGAGGAGTAGCAGGAGAAGGAGCATCTGAACGAGCGGAATATGCCAACAAGCGACAACAGGGGCCCATGACAGATTACGGGCCTGGCAGCAGCATGAGGAGTCGGTACGGGGGCCCATGGCAGATTACGGGCCTGGCAGCAGCTATGGGAGGCCCGTAATCTGCCAGCACCCTATGACAAAAAATGGAACCCACCAGCAGTGTGAGGAGACCTGAAAGTGGCACATGGCAGAGTGTGGCGATGGAGACAGCAGCAATGGGAGGCCGTACAGGGACCCATGAGAGACTCTGGACCTGGCAGCAGCATGAGGAGGCGGTATAGGGGCCCATGGCAGATTAGGGGCCTGGCAGCAGCTATGGGAGGCCCGTAATCTGCCAGCACCCTATGACAAAAAATGGAACACACCAGCAGTGTGAGGAGACCTGAAAGTGGCACATGGCAGAGTGTGGCGATGGAGGCAGCAGCAATGGGAGGCCGTACAGGGACCCATGAGAGACTCTGGACTTGGCAGCAGCATGAGGAGGCGGTATAGGGGCCCATGGCAGATTAGGGGCCTGGCAGCAGCTATGGGAGGCCCGTAATCTGCCAGCACCCTATGACAAAAAATGGAACACACCAGCAGTGTGAGGAGACCTGAAAGTGGCACATGTTTGGGGCATGATTCATGGCGGATTTAGTCAGTTGTGTCAGGAACTGGTGGTTTGAAATCCAGACTAATCCACGCCTGATTCATTTTCACAAACGTGAGTCTCTCCACACTTTGGGTGGACAGTCGTGTCCTCCGCGGAGTTGCAATACCTCCTGCCGCACTAAACACGCGCTCCGATGCCACGCTACTGGCCGGGCATGACAGCCTTTCAAGGGCAAATTCAGCTAGTTGGGGCCAAAGGTCAAGTTTCGTTGCCCAGTAGTCAAGGGGATTGTCTACCTCGGTTGGCAGGGTGCTGTCCAAGTAGGCCTAAGCCTGTTGTTTGAGGTCCTGCTCCAGGTCCACCTGATGCTGCTGCTGCTGCTGCGGCTGGTTAGTAGTTTCCTCACTGCGCTGGTGAAGAAAGCTACTCATCATCGACTGCAGACTGAGGCAGCCGCTGCTGGTGGAGCTGCCACTGCTCCTACCACCCCACCCCTCCCCTGCTGCCATGGCAGCGGAACACGAGCGCACAGGGCCCACAGTGTCTGAGGATGGACGTTGGCGCAGACAGGCAGAGACCAGCTGACTACATAGGTGTTTTTTATAGTACGTTATTTTGGCCTCCCTCTCAGCAGGTGTGAAAAAGGCCACCATTTTTGAACGGTAGCGAGGGTCCAACAAGGTGGACAGCCAAAAGTCATCCCTCTGTCTGATGGTTATTATTCGGCTGTCGCTACGCAAGCAACCGAGCATGCTATGGGCCATTTGTGCCAAGGAATGCGAGGGACTCCCTGCCTCCATCTCCACAGCATACTGCCACGGTGCGTCTAGGTCCTCTGTCTCCTCTTCCTCCTCCTCTACCAGATGCTCCTGCTCCTCCACTCCTGTCCGCTGAGTGGAAAAACCACCCATTTCACTCAATAATTCCTGAGCACCAATGTCCTCCTCTACCTCCTCCTCTTCTTCCAGTCCTGCCCCCACAGGGGCCATGTGGCGTTGAGATCTGTGCGCCACGTCTACCGCACCCTGACCAGCCATTGTTAACAGCATTTGTTCCAGGACGTGCAACAGAGGAATGACGTCGTTCATCCCATAGTCCTGCCGACTCACGAATAGCGTGGCCTCCTCAAAGGGCCTGAGCAAGCGCAGGTGTCACGCATGAGCTGCCAATGGCTGACATCTAAGTTACACAGGGAGTACCTTTATCTGCTTTTAACCTCAGGAAATCTGTGATGGCCTTTTGCTGTTCGTAAAGGCGGTCTAACATATGTAGGGTTGAATTCCACCTTGTTGCAACGTCACAGCATGAGGAGGCGGTATATAGGGGCCCATGGCAGATTAGGGGCCTGGCAGCAGCTATAGGAGGCCCGTAATCTGCCAGCACCCTATGTCAAAAAATTCAACACACCAGCAGTGTGAGGAGACCTGAAAGTGGCACATGGCAGAGTGTGGCGATGGAGACAGCAGCAATGGGAGGCCGTACAGGGACCCATGACAGACTCTGGACTTGGCAGCAGCATGAGGAGGCGGTATATAGGGGCCCATGGCAGATTAGGGGCCTGGCAGCAGCTATGGGAGGCCCGTAATCTGCCAGCACCCTATGTCAAAAAATTCTACACACCAGCAGTGTGTGAGGAGACCTGAAAGTGGCACATGGCAGAGTGTGGCGATGGAGACAGCAGCAATGGGAGGCCGTACAGGGACCCATGACAGACTCTGGACTTGGCAGCAGCATGAGGAGGCGGTATATAGGGGCCCATGGCAGATTAGGGGCCTGGCAGCAGCTATGGGAGGCCCATAATCTGCCAGCACCCTATGTCAAAAAATTCAACACACCAGCAGTGTGTGAGGAGACCTGAAAGTGGCACATGGCAGAGTGTGGCGATGGAGAAAGCAGCAATGGGAGGCCGTACAGGGACCCATGAGAGACTCTGGACCTGGCAGCAGCATGAGGAGGCGGTATATAGGGGCCTATGGCAGATTAGGGGCCTGGCAGCAGCTATAGGAGGCCCGTAATCTGCCAGCACCCTATGTCAAAAAATTGAACACACCAGCAGTGTGTGAGGAGACCTGAAAGTGGCACATGGCAGAGTGTGGCGATGGAGACAGCAGCAATGGGAGGCCGTACAGGGACCCATGAGAGACTCTGGACCTGGCAGCAGCATGAGGAGGCGGTATATAGGGGCCTATGGCAGATTAGGGGCCTGGCAGCAGCTATAGGAGGCCCGTAATCTGCCAGCACCCTATGTCAAAAAATTCAACACACCAGCAGTGTGAGGAGACCTGAAAGTGGCACATGGCAGAGTGTGGCGATGGAGACAGCAGCAATGGGAGGCCGTACAGGCACCCATGAGAGACTCTGGACCTGGCAGCAGCATGAGGAGGCGGTATATAGGGGCCTATGGCAGATTAGGGGCCTGGCAGCAGCTATGTGAGGCCCGTAATCTGCCTGCACCCTATGTCAAAAAATTTAACACACCAGCAGTGTGAAGAGACCTGAAAGTGGCACATGGCAGCAGAGTGTGGCGATGGAGACAGCAGCAATGGGAGGCCGTACAGGGACCCATGAGAGACTCTAGACTTGGCAGCAGCATGAGGAGGCGGTATATAGGGGCCCATGGCAGATTAGGGGCCTGGCAGCAGCTATGTGAGGCCCGTAATCTGCCTGCACCCTATGTCAAAAAATTTAACACACCAGCAGTGTGAAGAGACCTGAAAGTGGCACATGGCAGCAGAGTGTGGCGATGGAGACAGCAGCAATGGGAGGCCGTACAGGGACCCATGACAGACTCTGGACTTGGCAGCAGCATGAGGAGGCGGTATATAGGGGCCCATGGCAGATTAGGGGCCTGGCAGCAGCTATGTGAGGCCCGTAATCTGCCTGCACCCTATGTCAAAAAATTTAACACACCAGCAGTGTGAAGAGACCTGAAAGTGGCACATGGCAGCAGAGTGTGGCGATGGAGACAGCAGCAATGGGAGGCCGTACAGGGACCCATGACAGACTCTAGACTTGGCAGCAGCATGAGGAGGCGGTATATAGGGGCCCATGGCAGATTAGGGGCCTGGCAGCAGCTATGTGAGGCCCGTAATCTGCCTGCACCCTATGTCAAAAAATTAAACACACCAGCAGTGTGAAGAGACCTGAAAGTGGCACATGGCAGCAGAGTGTGGCGATGGAGACAGCAGCAATGGGAGGCCGTACAGGGACCATGACAGACTCTGGACTTGGCAGCAGCATGAGGAGGCGGTATATAGGGGCCCATGGCAGATTAGGGGCCTGGCAGCAGCTATGTGAGGCCCGTAATCTGCCTGCACCCTATGTCAAAAAATTTAACACACCAGCAGTGTGAAGAGACCTGAAAGTGGCACATGGCAGAGTGTGGCGATGGAGACAGCAGCAATGGGAGGCCGTACAGGGACCCATGAGAGACTCTAGACTTGGCAGCAGCATGAGGAGGCGGTATATAGGGGCCCATGGCAGATTAGGGGCCTGGCAGCAGCTATGTGAGGCCCGTAATCTGCCTGCACCCTATGTCAAAAAATTAAACACACCAGCAGTGTGAAGAGACCTGAAAGTGGCACATGGCAGCAGAGTGTGGCGATGGAGACAGCAGCAATGGGAGGCCGTACAGGGACCATGACAGACTCTGGACTTGGCAGCAGCATGAGGAGGCGGTATATAGGGGCCCATGGCAGATTAGGGGCCTGGCAGCAGCTATGTGAGGCCCGTAATCTGCCTGCACCCTATGTCAAAAAATTTAACACACCAGCAGTGTGAAGAGACCTGAAAGTGGCACATGGCAGCAGAGTGTGGCGATGGAGACAGCAGCAATGGGAGGCCGTACAGGGACCCATGACAGACTCTAGACTTGGCAGCAGCATGAGGAGGCGGTATATAGGGGCCCATGGCAGATTAGGGGCCTGGCAGCAGCTATGTGAGGCCCGTAATCTGCCTGCACCCTATGTCAAAAAATTAAACACACCAGCAGTGTGAAGAGACCTGAAAGTGGCACATGGCAGCAGAGTGTGGCGATGGAGACAGCAGCAATGGGAGGCCGTACAGGGACCATGACAGACTCTGGACTTGGCAGCAGCATGAGGAGGCGGTATATAGGGGCCCATGGCAGATTAGGGGCCTGGCAGCAGCTATGTGAGGCCCGTAATCTGCCTGCACCCTATGTCAAAAAATTTAACACACCAGCAGTGTGAAGAGACCTGAAAGTGGCACATGGCAGAGTGTGGCGATGGAGACAGCAGCAATGGGAGGCCGTACAGGGACCCATGAGAGACTCTAGACTTGGCAGCAGCATGAGGAGGCGGTATATAGGGGCCCATGGCAGATTAGGGGCCTGGCAGCAGCTATGTGAGGCCCGTAATCTGCCTGCACCCTATGTCAAAAAATTTAACACACCAGCAGTGTGAAGAGACCTGAAAGTGGCACATGGCAGCAGAGTGTGGCGATGGAGACAGCAGCAATGGGAGGCCGTACAGGGACCATGACAGACTCTGGACTTGGCAGCAGCATGAGGAGGCGGTATATAGGGGCCCATGGCAGATTAGGGGCCTGGCAGCAGCTATGTGAGGCCCGTAATCTGCCTGCACCCTATGTCAAAAAATTAAACACACCAGCAGTGTGAAGAGACCTGAAAGTGGCACATGGCAGCAGAGTGTGGCGATGGAGACAGCAGCAATGGGAGGCCGTACAGGGACCATGACAGACTCTGGACTTGGCAGCAGCATGAGGAGGCGGTATATAGGGGCCCATGGCAGATTAGGGGCCTGGCAGCAGCTATGTGAGGCCCGTAATCTGCCTGCACCCTATGTCAAAAAATTTAACACACCAGCAGTGTGAAGAGACCTGAAAGTGGCACATGGCAGCAGAGTGTGGCGATGGAGACAGCAGCAATGGGAGGCCGTACAGGGACCATGACAGACTCTGGACTTGGCAGCAGCATGAGGAGGCGGTATATAGGGGCCCATGGCAGATTAGGGGCCTGGCAGCAGCTATGTGAGGCCCGTAATCTGCCTGCACCCTATGTCAAAAAATTTAACACACCAGCAGTGTGAAGAGACCTGAAAGTGGCACATGGCAGAGTGTGGCGATGGAGACAGCAGCAATGGGAGGCCGTACAGGGACCCATGAGAGACTCTAGACTTGGCAGCAGCATGAGGAGGCGGTATATAGGGGCCCATGGCAGATTAGGGGCCTGGCAGCAGCTATGTGAGGCCCGTAATCTGCCTGCACCCTATGTCAAAAAATTTAACACACCAGCAGTGTGAAGAGACCTGAAAGTGGCACATGGCAGCAGAGTGTGGCGATGGAGACAGCAGCAATGGGAGGCCGTACAGGGACCCATGACAGACTCTGGACTTGGCAGCAGCATGAGGAGGCGGTATATAGGGGCCCATGGCAGATTAGGGGCCTGGCAGCAGCTATGTGAGGCCCGTAATCTGCCTGCACCCTATGTCAAAAAATTTAACACACCAGCAGTGTGAAGAGACCTGAAAGTGGCACATGGCAGCAGAGTGTGGCGATGGAGACAGCAGCAATGGGAGGCCGTACAGGGACCCATGACAGACTCTAGACTTGGCAGCAGCATGAGGAGGCGGTATATAGGGGCCCATGGCAGATTAGGGGCCTGGCAGCAGCTATGTGAGGCCCGTAATCTGCCTGCACCCTATGTCAAAAAATTAAACACACCAGCAGTGTGAAGAGACCTGAAAGTGGCACATGGCAGCAGAGTGTGGCGATGGAGACAGCAGCAATGGGAGGCCGTACAGGGACCATGACAGACTCTGGACTTGGCAGCAGCATGAGGAGGCGGTATATAGGGGCCCATGGCAGATTAGGGGCCTGGCAGCAGCTATGTGAGGCCCGTAATCTGCCTGCACCCTATGTCAAAAAATTTAACACACCAGCAGTGTGAAGAGACCTGAAAGTGGCACATGGCAGCAGAGTGTGGCGATGGAGACAGCAGCAATGGGAGGCCGTACAGGGACCCATGAGAGACTCTGGACCTAGCAGCAGCATGAGGAGGCGGTATATAGGGGCCTATGGCAGATTAGGGGCCTGGCAGCAGCTATAGGAGGCCCGTAATCTGCCAGCACCCTATGTCAAAAAATTAAACACACCAGCAGTGTGAGGAGACCTGAAAGTGGCACATGTTTGAGGCATGATTCATGGCGGATTTAGTCAGTTGTGTCAGGAACTGGTGGTTTGAAATCCAGACTAATCCACGCCTGATTCATTTTCACAAACGTGAGTCTCTCCACACTTTGGGTGGACAGTCGTGTCCTCCGCGGAGTTACAATACCTCCTGCCGCACTAAACACGCGCTCCGATGCCACGCTACTGGCCGGGCATGACAGCCTTTCAAGGGCAAATTCAGCTAGTTGGGGCCAAAGGTCAAGTTTCGTTGCCCAGTAGTCAAGGGGATTGTCTACCTCGGTTGGCAGGGTGCTGTCCAAGTAGGCCCAAGCCTGTTGTTTGAGCTCCTGCTCCAGGTCCACCTGATGCTGCTGCTGCTGCTGCGGCTGGTTAGTAGTTTCCTCACTGCGCTGGTGAAGAAAGCTACTCATCATCGACTGCAGACTGAGGCAGCCGCTGCTGGTGGAGCTGCCACTGCTCCTACCACCCCACCCCTCCCCTGCTGCCATGCCAGCGGAACGCGAGCGCACAGGGCCCACAGTGTCTGAGGATGGACGTTGGCGCACAAAGGCAGAGACCAACTGACTACATAGGTGGTTTTTATAGTACGTAATTTTGGCCTCCCTCTCAGCAGGTGTGAAAAAGGCCACCATTTTGGACCGGTAGCGAGGGTCCAACAAGGTGGACAGCCAAAAGTCATCCCTCTGTCTGATGGTTATTATTCGGCTGTCGCTACGCAAGCAACCGAGCATGCTATGGGCCATTTGTGCCAAGGAATGCGAGGGACTCCCTGCCTCCATCTCCACAGCATACTGCCACGGTGCGTCTGGGTCCTCTGTCTCCTCCTCCTCCTCCTCTACCAGATGCTCCTGCTCCTCCACTCCTGTCCGCTGAGTGGAAAAACCACCCATTTCACTCAATAATTCCTGAGCACAAATGTCCTCCTCTACCTCCTCCTCTTCTTCCTGTCCTGCCCCCACAGGGGTCATGTGGCGTTGAGATCTGTGCGCCACGTCTACCGCACCCTGACCAGCCATTGTTAACAGCATTTGTTCCAGGACGTGCAACAGAGGAATGACGTCGTTCATCCCATAGTCCTGCCGACTCACGAATAGAGTGGCCTCCTCAAAGGGCCTGAGCAAGCGGCAGGTGTCACGCATGAGCTGCCAATGGCTGACATCTAAGTTACACAGGGGAGTACCTTTATCCGCTTGTAACATCAGGAAATCGGTGATGGCCTTTCGCTGCTCGTAAAGGCGGTCTAACATGTGTAGGGTTGAATTCCACCTTGTTGCAACGTCGCAGATCAGGCGATGCTGTGGAATTCCGTTCTGCCGCTGCAGCTCAATGAGGGTGTTCTTTGCGGTGTAGGAATGGCTGAAATGCATGCACAGTTTACGTGACATTTTAAGGATGTCTTGCAGTGGGATGGTGGATTTTAGGAACCGCTTGACAACCAGATTGAACACGTGAGCCATGCATGGCGCATGGCACAACCTTCCTTGACGCAGAGCAGACACCATGTTCTTTCCGTTGTCAGTCAACATGGTTCCGATTTTTAGTTTGCGCGGAGACAGCCATCTGTCGATTTCTCTGTTCATTACACTCAGCAGTTCCTCCCCTGTGTGACTACGTTCGCCAAGGCATACCAGGTGCAGCACAGCGTGACACCGTTGCGCCCTGCACATGTGATATGCCGGTCGGGTAATGGGACTTGGCACGGGGGTGGCGGCTGAGGACACGGCGGAAAAAGAGGTGGTAGAGGCGGACATGCTTGCTGGACCAAGGACGTGCAAACGTGGAGGCAAAAGCGTCGTGACCTGTCCAAGTTGCTGGTGCGGCTGTGCCGGCACCACGTTCACCCAGTGGGCCGTAAATGACATGTACTGTCCCTGACCGTAGTTACAGCTCCACACGTCGGCGCTGCCGTGCACTTTGGCAGAGACCGACATGCTCAAAGACTGGCCCACCATCTCTTCTACATGTGAATGCAGGGCTGGCACTGCCTTTTGGGCAAAGAAATGACGGCTTGGCACTCTCCACCGCGGCGCGGCACAAGCCATCATTTCTCGGAAAGGTGCTGAGTCCACCAGTTGGAAAGGGAGGGACTGCAGCACCAGCAACTTGGACAGGAGGACGTTCAGCTTTTGCACCGTCGGGTGCGTGCTCGCAAACTGTTGTCTCTTGGATACGGATTCCAAGAAAGACTGTTGACGGAATCCGAGAAGAGGAGTAGCAGGAGAAGGAGCATCTGAACGAGCGGAAGATGCCAATGAGCGACAACTCCCCTCAGCAGAGGTGTTGGAGCCTTGACTGGCTGATAGAGGGCGATTGACGACGTCGGGTGACGGAGCAAGTAACGGAGCGGGTGATGGAGCGGGGGCTGGGGCAGGCAGAACCGCCGTATGTTTATCACGGTTTTCCCAGGCCACCGAATGGTGACGCTGCATATGCTGACGCAACGCTGTAGTCCCAACATGGGCCCCCTGGCCACGCTTGCATTTCTGGCCACATAGTCGACATACGGCTACGTTTACTTCCTCGGGCGGCTTGAGGAAAAATTGCCACACCACCGAGTAGGAAACTTTGCCCCCGCTACTCTTCACTGGCTGACTGCTACTTCCTCCGTGCGCACCGGCACCACTACTGGCCGTGGTGGTAGGCTGCAGTGGAGCTGGTGCTCTACTCCGTGGACGTTTGGCTCCACTGACACTGATGCGACCCTGCTGCTGTCTCCTGGGCAACCCACCGACTGTTTTGCTCGCTGCCAAGCTGCCACCCTCTTCTCCTGATGATGCGGAAGAAATTGCCTGATGACGACGAGGCTGCCAAGTGCGATCAACCTCCTCATCATCAAGTAGGGTCTCCGCCTCACTACTAGCCCCCTCGGCTGCGTCTGGGTCAGGAGACAGACCTGTCTCTAGACCGGCTACCGAGCCACTCTCCTCGCCAGTACTTGTTCGCTTGGCTGCTGAAAAGGCCGATGTCTCCCCCCGTTCCTGACCGCCCTCTGTTAGCTCTTCCTCACTGTACAGTGGGGCTGAGCCCACAGCATGCGATACTTCGCTTGGTGAGGGAACAGCAAAGGACAGGGGCAGGTAGAGGACACGTGATTTCAGTGGGCTTGGTCCCGGGCCATGCCAACTAACGGTTGTGTCTGACGTACCCACCGACCGTTGGCTGTAGGTGTCAGAGGTGACCTGGGAAGAGGAAGACGACCGAGCCAACCAATCAATGACGGCAGGGTTGTCGGTGGAGACACGACCGCTGGATGACACCGGGAGCACTGGCCTCTGGCTGCGAATACTGCTGCCTCGACCCCTTCCTCTGCTGCCACGTCTGCTCGCTCCTAAAACATTGCCTCCTCTGCCACTCCTCTGCATGTTGTCTGACATACTATTTAATTCAACGATTAGGTGTCCCTGAGTAACAATTCTCTGGCACTCAGTAACAATTCTGTCTGTCCCTGAGTATGAATTCTGTGGCCCTGAGTAACAATTCTGTGTCTGTGCGAGTAACAATTCTGTGTCTGTGCGAGTAACAATTCTGTGTCTGTGCAAGTAACAATTTTGTGTCTGTGCGAGTAACAATTCTCTGGCACTCAGTAACAATTCTGTCTGTCCCTGAGTAACAATTCTCTGGCACTCAGTAACAATTCTGTCTGTCCCTGAGTAACAATTCTCTGGCACTCAGTAACAATTCTGTCTGTCCCTGAGTATGAATTCTGTGGCCCTGAGTAACAATTCTGTGTCTGCGCGAGTAACAATTCTGTGTCTGTGCAAGTAACAATTTTGTGTCTGTGCGAGTAACAATTCTCTGGCACTCAGTAACAATTCTGTCTGTCCCTGAGTAACAATTCTCTGGCACTCAGTAACAATTCTGTCTGTCCCTGAGTAACAATTCTCTGGCACTCAGTAACAATTCTGTCTGTCCCTGAGTAACAATTCTCTGGCACTCAGTAACAATTCTGTGTCTGTGCGAGTAACAATTCTGTGTCTGTGCAAGTAACAATTTTGTGTCTGTGCGAGTAACAATTCTCTGGCACTCAGTAACAATTCTGTCTGTCCCTGAGTAACAATTCTCTGGCACTCAGTAACAATTCTGTCTGTCCCTGAGTAACAATTCTCTGGCACTCAGTAACAATTCTGTCTGTCACTGAGTATGAATTCTGTGGCCCTGAGTAACAATTCTGTGTCTGTGCGAGTAACAATTCTGTGTCTGTGCAAGTAACAATTTTGTGTCTGTGCGAGTAACAATTCTCTGGCACTCAGTAACAATTCTGTCTGTCCCTGAGTAACAATTCTCTGGCACTCAGTAACAATTCTGTCTGTCCCTGAGTAACAATTCTCTGGCACTCAGTAACAATTCTGTCTGTCCCTGAGTATGAATTCTGTGGCCCTGAGTAACAATTCTGTGTCTGTGCGAGTAACAATTCTGTGTCTGTGCAAGTAACAATTTTGTGTCTGTGCGAGTAACAATTCTCTGGCACTCAGTAACAATTCTGTCTGTCCCTGAGTAACAATTCTCTGGCACTCAGTAACAATTCTGTCTGTCCCTGAGTAACAATTCTCTGGCACTCAGTAACAATTCTGTCTGTCCCTGAGTAACAATTCTCTGGCACTCAGTAACAATTCTGTCTGTCCCTGAGTAACAATTCTCTGGCGCTCAGTAACAATTCTGTCTGTCCCTGAGTATGAATTCTGTGGCCCTGAGTAACAATTCTGTGTCTGTGCGAGTAACAATTCTGTGTCTGTGCAAGTAACAATTTTGTGTCTGTGCGAGTAACAATTCTCTGGCACTCAGTAACAATTCTGTCTGTCCCTGAGTAACAATTCTCTGGCACTCAGTAACAATTCTGTCTGTCCCTGAGTATGAATTCTGTGGCCCTGAGTAACAATTCTGTGTCTGTGCGAGTAACAATTCTGTGTCTGTGCAAGTAACAATTTTGTGTCTGTGCGAGTAACAATTCTCTGGCACTCAGTAACAATTCTGTCTGTCCCTGAGTAACAATTCTCTGGCACTCAGTAACAATTCTGTCTGTCCCTGAGTAACAATTCTCTGGCACTCAGTAACAATTCTGTCTGTCCCTGAGTAACAATTCTCTGGCACTCAGTAACAATTCTGTCTGTCCCTGAGTAACAATTCTCTGGCGCTCAGTAACAATTCTGTCTGTCCCTGAGTATGAATTCTGTGGCCCTGAGTAACAATTCTGTGTCTGTGCGAGTAACAATTCTGTGTCTGTGCAAGTAACAATTTTGTGTCTGTGCGAGTAACAATTCTCTGGCACTCAGTAACAATTCTGTCTGTCCCTGAGTAACAATTCTCTGGCACTCAGTAACAATTCTGTCTGTCCCTGAGTATGAATTCTGTGGCCCTGAGTAACAATTCTGTGTCTGTGCGAGTAACAATTCTGTGTCTGTGCAAGTAACAATTTTGTGTCTGTGCGAGTAACAATTCTCTGGCACTCAGTAACAATTCTGTCTGTCCCTGAGTAACAATTCTCTGGCACTCAGTAACAATTCTGTCTGTCCCTGAGTAACAATTCTCTGGCACTCAGTAACAATTCTGTCTGTCCCTGAGTAACAATTCTCTGGCACTCAGTAACAATTCTGTCTGTCCCTGAGTAACAATTCTCTGGCGCTCAGTAACAATTCTGTCTGTCCCTGAGTATGAATTCTGTGGCCCTGAGTAACAATTCTGTGTCTGTGCGAGTAACAATTCTGTGTCTGTGCAAGTAACAATTTTGTGTCTGTGCGAGTAACAATTCTCTGGCACTCAGTAACAATTCTGTCTGTCCCTGAGTAACAATTCTCTGGCACTCAGTAACAATTCTGTCTGTCCCTGAGTAACAATTCTCTGGCACTCAGTAACAATTCTGTCTGTCCCTGAGTAACAATTCTGTCTGTCCCTGAGAATGAATTCTGTGGCCCTGAGTAAGAATTCTCTGGCACTCAGTAACAATTCTGTCTGTCCCTGAGTAACAATTCTCTGGCACTCAGTAACAATTCTGTCTGTCCCTGAGTAAAAATTCTGTGGCCCTAATAACGTTTCTGTGGCCCTAAGTAACAATTCTCTGGCACTGAGTAACAATTCTGTCTGTCCCTGAGTATGAATTCTGTGGCCCTAACTAGCGTTTCTTTGTCCCTAAATAACGATTCTGTGGCCCTCATTAACAAGTCTGTGTCCCTGAGTAATGGTTCTCTGTCCCTAAGTAACTTCTCTCTGTCCCCAATTCTCGTTTCTGTGGCCCTAACTCTGTCCCTGTCCCTAGTACAGAGCGGTCTGCCTCTGTTCAATGACTGCAGGCAAATGAAGATTTCCAAAATGGCCGCTATATATACCTCGACCATTACACAGTGCTGGCTGGCTGGCTGCTGATTGGCTGATGCGATCACATGTCGTTGAGGAATGCATTATGGGGCAGCGCGCCTTGTCTGCGCGCCTTCCCCGACATCCCCGCTCCGTCGCCGCACATGTCAGCCGCCATTTTCGGAAAAATTTCGATTCGCGCGTCCGAATTAGGCTGTTTTTCGGATTCGGCACGAATCGAAATTTTTCCGATATTCGACTCGAATTCCACTTCGGATACTTCGATTCGCTCATCTCTACTAATAATGACTCATCTTCTCCCACGGAGACATTGTCAGTGTCATTAACTTAAAGTGGTTGTACAGGTTAAAGGTTTTTACTTTAATGCATTGTCTGCATCAAGGTAAGAAAAACCTTTTAATGTGCAGCTCCCTCCTCACCAACACCCCCAAAAAAGTCACCTGAGCTGATGTCGATCCAATGCTGTGCCCAAGAGCAGCAGCGCTGCTCTCTCTCGCTCAGAGACAGCTGCAGGGGCTATTGGCTCCCGCTGCTGTCAATCACAGCCCATAAGGAAGAAATAGGGCAGAGCCAAACTGCACTGTATGTGTCTATAGACACAATGAGCTGATCCGGGAGCAAGTCTGCATGAGTGCCCACTTAGCAAGAGGCTTGCTATGGTGGCAATTGGGGGGGAAAAGGAGCGCCAGCAGGGGACCCCGGAAGAAGAGGATCAGGGCTGCTTTGTGCAAAACCATTGCACAGAGCAGGTAAGTATAACATTGTTAGCATTGTTAGTTTATTAAAGAAAAATAATTAATTTAAGCCTTGGCTGTCCCTGAACCATTACCACTCTCCTCTAAAGGCGTGGAGGGACAGTTACAGTACATAGTAACCACCAGAGTGACTAGCCCCCAAGGAGTACTGTTTGTGCTAGAGTCCAAAAAGAGGTTTCCCAGGCGATTTTCAAACAGTCTCCTGATTGAAAACTTACATGCTACCTGAGTGTTGGAACCCTAAAGCTGTTAACATACTGTAGCTGACTTGTTTACAGAGAATTATAAATAAAAGAGTAGCTCAGGAGTATACATGCCAGATGACCTAACTAATGCAATATGTAGAGAAAATGATCTACTGTAAGAATGCAATCTGGGACTACTTGGGAGCAGGGGCGGACTGACAACTCATGGGGCCCCCGGGCAAATGGGGATCATGGGGCCCCTGTGTCCTTGCCCAAACTCAAAAAAGCCTATGAAAAGGGTACAGGGGCATCTCATGGGGCCCCCTACTGACCCCGAGCCCTCGGGCAGTGCCCGATTTTCCAAATGGTCAGTCCACCCCTGCTTGGGAGTGAATAAGCCCTACAGATCCAAATGACTGTCATTTGCTTTTGGAGACAATTGTTACAGCTGGGGCTATAGAAGTCACATCTTGAAGAACAGAGTTCCATCTGCAAGCCTAGAAAGAGTGACTCTGCATTTGCATTAGCAAGTCAAGGGAAAACTTTCCAACCTGCCAGAGCCACGGTACTACAGGTGGACCGGTAAGGATTTTTCCTACTAGAGGAACCCTTCTTTATTAACTTAGTCCGCATTGTTTGCTTTTTCCTGTTACTGTTAAGTGTTCTCCAGTAGATGTACTGTAGTAGTTTATTCTGCCCTTACCAATCCGTGAAGCATTTAGGACAATCATGTGGCTAGGGAAAAGGATCATTTTTGGAGAGACCTCATGGAAGGGTCTTTTTCCTCCCAGGCTTTGCCTGGAGAAGATATAGTGGTGGAAGGTCCCCGCCTCCCAGGTTGCTACCTCTGAAGAATGTAGCTACAGAAAGTTTCAGTCTATGTCTCCCAGATGCCTTGCCTGGAGGAGGAAGCCAGTGCCAAAAAAGGATGTTTGTTGTCCCAGCTACCTGTCTGGCCTTAGAGTTTCCTATCCTGGTCTGTGGCAGAAGCCTGATAAGTCTTACCCTGACCTGTAGCAAAGTCCAAAGAAGCTGAAAGATAGGAGCCTGTCCAGGCCTACAGAATTGATATTTGTCTATAAAAGATGCATAAAGAATTCCACAACTATCCTTTGGCAGAGGTCCACAGATATTGGAAGACAGTAACCTGTCTGTGTCTAAAAAAAGTCTACTGAGTGGAGGGATTTTTTCTGCTGTTGTTGTGCATTGTGTAACCCTAACCCTCTTTCTCTGAGATGATTGAGCCAATAGATTGCAAAAAAAGGATTGAAGATACTGAAGTCTGCCTGTCACAGTCAGTGAGTCGGTGAGTGTTTGGGTGCAGCTACAGGGCAGGTAACTATTAGAAAGGCTAGAAGAGCACACAGAAATCTAGAAACTACTAAGGGAGTCATTACTATATGTAAAGCCCTCCTAGTCAGGTGCTAGGATTTGAATAGGTATAATAAGCATAGCTGTGTGTCTCTGCTTACAAGAGGCTCTTGTGTTGTTTGAGTCTGTCTGAGTTCTGCCTGCCTTCAGGAAGCTATGAGAGCCTTGCAGAACATGGGTAGGGGCTAGGCAAATTATCAGCATGAATATGGATACAGCCCTAGCCAATTACAGGGGAGGGTGGCCCCATTGCATACTGGGAGTGGTATTTATGTTATGTGAGCACATGGGTGAAGCGTCTTTCCTAGGAGAGGATTGAACAAAGGCAGGCTGCCTTTCCTGGCACTTGCTACCATGCGGCCTCAGGTGGGTCGACCTGAGGGCCTGAAGTTAAACAGAGTAACCTGGTCCTACAGTAAGCTGAATGAGGAGAGCTGTCTGCCAAAGATCTGTCTGGTATCACTGGAGATAAAGTTGCTTGGAAGATTGGAAGGAGGCAATCATTCTGTCCTTGTGTGCTTTGCTACCCCTCTGGTGCTTGATAGTCAGCGTGGGTCTGATAAAAGGGAACATAGGCTAGTGTTTTGAGAGCTTGTCCAACTGTTGCTACTGCAAAGGACTTTGCTCAGTTCTATTACTTCTGAACTGCCACAGTCTGCCGTAACAGTACCTTAGGAGCTCAGCCCTGCAACTACGACTACTGCTAACGGGATGTCAAGGTCCTACCTTTCCTCAGGGTTTGTGCTGCTCCATGTGCTGGCATCCATCTTAGGTGTCTGCAAAGCATTGTGGGATCTTTTATGCTTTCAGCCCTCTGTGGCTCCTCCCCCAGGAGGTGGCGGCTTATCACATATAAGTCTGCTGTTTGTAGCTGTCCATTGCATTCGTGTCCTGTCTCTTGCACAGCAACAAGCTCCTGTTTAGCTACTCATTGCTTTCCTGGATACCGACTCAGCTTTGGCTAAGACTCCTCCTGGCTTCTGACCCTGGCTCTGGCGACCATTCTTCCTGGCTCCTGATTCTGGCTCTAGTGACGATTCTTCCTGGCTCCTGATCCCGGCTCTGGTGACGATTCTTCCTGGCTCCTGATCCCGGTTTTGGCGACGATTCTTCCTGGCTCTTGATTCCGGCTTTGGCTATGATTTCCGCTGTTGGACTTGTATAGACTCTTGTCTTATTTTTATATTAATAAACCTACCTTTAATTGCACATCCTTGTGTGTCTGGCTCCTCGCTCCCTGACACTACACGAATGCCATGAATCCTGACGGTGCAGGTACGCCCTCGCTCCCTATGTTGGTTGCCAGACTTGATAAGCAGGATCTCTTGTTGGATCAGTTCGCTCAGGCGTTGCAGATGCTGCTTGCACGCACAGTGCACCCTACTCCTGGTGCTTTAAGGCCGGTTGTCACTCCTGTGGTCGCTCCTGCTGTTGCTCCGGTTGTTGCACCTACCTCCACATCTGCTGCCGCACCTGCGGTGTCCAGAGGTATGACTGGTTCAGCCCCCTTCCACAGCACTTTGGGGGTGAGCCGAGTCAGTCTTTCCTTAACCAAGTGGGCATATATTTTGAATTGATACCCCACGCTTTTCCTACGGAGAAGTCAAAGGTGGGCTTCCTAATATCGCTGCTCTCGGACAAGGCCTTGGTCTGGGCAAATCCCTTATGGGAGAACAATAACCCTGTGATTCACGAGTTTGCCAGTTTTGTTGCCTCCTTCCGTATGGTATTTGATGTACCTGCTCGCTCCGCCTCTGCTGCTAAGCTGCTCATGTCCATGCATCAGGGTTCACGAACCGTTGCCGAGTACGCCATAGAATTTCGTACCCTGGCGGCAGAGGTGGGTTGGAACAATGAGGCTCTGTTGGCTGCTTTCTCTCATGGTCTCTCAGATGCGTTGAAGGACGAGATTGCAGCCAAAGAACTGCCTTTGGAGCTCGAAGCACTCATTTCCTTCCTAATCCTGATTGACACCAGGCTCAGGGAGAGGCCTTCACGTAAGGAGCGTCTGCGGAGGCCACCTAACCGATTGGCGCCTACGTTTTCTGTCCCACCCGTTCCTCCCTCTCCTCCCACGCCTCCTGGGGATGGCTTGTCTGGCGGTGAGCCCATGCAGCTGGAGTTTGCTCGCCGCGGAGGGGTCCTTGAGGAGAAGGTACTGTCAAGGTCCTACCTTCCCTCAGGATTTGTGCTGCTCCATGTGCAGGCATCCATCTTAGGTGTCTGCAAAGCATTGTGGGATCTTTTATGCTTTCAGCCCTCTGCGGCTCCTCCCTCAGGAGGTGGCGGCTTATCACATATAAGTCTGCTGTTTGTAGCTGTCCATTGCACTTGTGTCCTGTCTCTTGCACAGCAACAAGCTCCTGTTTAGCTACTCATTGCTTTCCTGGATACCGACTCGGCTTTGGCTAAGACTCCTCCTGGCTTCTGACCCCGGCTCTGGTGACCATTCTTCCTGGCTCTTGATTCTGGCTCTGGTGACGATTCTTCCTGGCTCCTGATCCCGCTTCTGGTGATGAGTCTTCCTGGCTCTTGATTCTGGCTTTGACTACGATTTCCGCTGTTGGACTTGCATAGACTCTTGTCTTATTTTTATATTAATAAACCTACTTTTAATTGCACCTCCTTGTGTGTCTGGCTCCTCACTCCCTGACACGGGACTTTGCTCACACCTAAACTACTTGTTACTACACTTTGAAGAGAGGTCTGCTATATGCCTTCAGTCAGAACTCAATAAGAGATAAGTTCAGATGTCCTCAGTGTGAATAGTTCTAATTTTGAAGTATTTTACTACAATTCCCTATCCCTATCCCCAGTTATACAATAAACTCCAAAAACAAACATCCCCTAGACTGCTCATTGAAGACAACAAGCAGAAGTGTGTGTGTGTATTTCGCTGAAGAAATACACTGTGCCTGGTTTCAATAATCACACCCTATCATATTTAAGCTACATTATCCTTGCAGAAAAGGACCCTGTATAGGAAACCCTCTTCTCTGCCGCCTTGTCAGAGTAGGATCACTTACTTAAATACCTCTATGCTAAACAAAACAGCTGAAATAGAGAAAGCACACTGAGCAAGTCAGGCTTTCCAGGTTCCTGGACAGAAACGTTATTAATTAACTTGCATAAGGTTCTTTTTTAATCATGCATATTTTTTGAGCTTGAATTGTAATTTTTGTTTCATAATAAGTTGCCTTTCTAGCCATGTCTCAGTATACTTTCACACAAGGGGGATAAAATAATGAAAATCAATACAATTAAACTAATATCTAGCCACAAATAAGTATAAGGGCCACTCTTTCTCTTGCATTCCTAAACCTCAATACTTAACACTTTATTGCTGCACTTTGTATGCCATGCTGGAAGTTACATACTCTATCTAGACCGCTGCACTCTGTACACCATTCCATATGTTACATACTCTGGACTGATGCACTCTGTATGCTTTGCTGTATGTTACATTCTCTGGACCACTGCCCTTTGTATGCCCTGCTGTATGTTATGTACTCTGGATTGATACACTCTGTACATTATGAGGTATATAACATACTCTAAACCAGTTTACTCCTTACACTGTGCTGTATATTACTTTTTATTTTGTTCTTATTGTCTACCCAAAATTTGTGATTTGATCCTAATTTTTACAACTCTGCCCTCCTGCTCTCCTGTCTCTTGTAGTTCTCCTCTGGTGTGAGAAGTTTGCCCTGCTAGCCATGTGTTTCTCCTATGCATTCCTAATTGATTAATTGACAATACCCCCACCCAACTCAGTATAAATTTAGGCCTTCCTTAGGGGATGCACAGGCAGGGATAGCATTGGCAACTATTAACTTGGATAAAGTATTAATATGGGATTAAGTATTGAGTATTGCACTTCAGCTCTGCACTTCAGCGAATGCACAAAGCAAGAATCCACAGCAGACAACTGCAAAATACTAACCAGACTGCAGGTGACCTGTTTTCCCCATCCAGCTTTTTCATCTCTTACCCAGTCTGCTTCTTAATCTTACCACTCTATAACATGCACTGCCTACTTCTCCTTCTCAAAGTTGTATCCTCTCTCCTCAAACTCTTTTTCCTTCACTCCTCCTCTCCACCCCACAGCTTCTATATATCACCCTCACTTCTGTCTTCAACTTAATACTGCACTCATCACCTCCTGCTCATTCTGAACGCACATACTAATAACACCTCCAGGACACTGGACATGTCCCTCCATATAAGATTTACTTCCATATTACCTCTCTCACTCTTTTGCTTTGCCTAACATCTGATGACATCTCCCCAAATCCTGGGCCGCCATAATTTTCCTTTGACCAACACACCCGGCACCCCCTATCCACTAATAGGGACCTCAATCTACACAATCTGGTTTCTATCCCTCTTCTTACTAGTACCCGCCCACTTTTGTCTGTAACAAACTTACCTCTGTCCATGACCTTTTTATCACAAACTCCTTTAATCTAATTGCAATTACTGAAACCTGGCTGCATGAATCTGATTTTCCTCTCCTACTGCCCTCTTCCATGGTGGCCTCCTCTGGACTCACTCTCCCAGGCCTAGTGGACAGAAGAGAGGTGGAGATGGAATCCTCCTATCCCCTCAAAGCACTTTTAAGGTCCTTCATTCAGCTCCCTCTCCTCATTTGAAGCTCATTGTATTTCGTCTATTCTCTCCAGTTTCTTTGAGAATTTCTTTGTGATCTATCAGCCTCCTATACTGGTATCAAGCTTCCTTGATGACTTCTCTGCCTGGCTACCCTACTTTCTTTCTTCTGAAACTCCTGCAATCATTCTAAGTGACTTCAAAATCTCTGTAAATCTTAACACTCTTGCTACTTCTAAACTTCTGAGCCTAACCTCTTTTGACCTAAAACAATTGACACAGAGTGATACTAACTCTAATGGCAATTGCCTTGACCTTGTATTCTCCTACCTATGCAGTCCTTGCAACCTCGCCAATATTTCTTTTCCTCTTTCTGATCACTCCCTTATTGGCTTCACTCTCTCCCTGGCTTCCTCCTCCTTGCCTTCCAACTACCTAATAGTTACCCTGAGAAACCTTTGCCATCTTAACTGTTCTCTTCTTCTTTCTGCAACAGATTGCCTCTATGACAAAATCTCAACCCTGTCCTGCCCCAATCTTGCCACTTCAGTTCACTGTCATCCACCCTGGATACATTGCCTCCCTCACTACACACAGAAACAGGCCCCAACTGCTACAACTCTGGCAAACAGACAATACCAGATGCCTTAAAAAACTTATCTGTGGCATAAGTCTAAGTCCCAGCAAGACTTCAACCAATATAAATCTGCCTTCCAAAAATACAATTCCTGCCTCCACACTGTCAAACAGACCTATTTTATCACTCTCATTAACACCCTTTCATGCAGTCCCCATCAACTCTTCTCTACCTTTTACTCTTTACTTTATTATTATTATTATTATACAGGATGTATATAGCGCCAACAGTTTGCTCAGCGCTTTACAATATAATGGGAGAAACAATACAGTTCAATACAAGAGGGATTTGAGGGCCCTGCTCTTTGGAGCTTACAATCTAGGAGGAAGGCATCCTTTAATACCCCCACCCACAAACTCACTCACTGCCCAGGAGATCGCTAATAACTTCAAAAATAAGATTGATACAATTCGTGATGATATCTCCACTGTACAGATATCTCCCTCGCCCTACACTTTTTGTCCACCTGCACAATCAATTCTTCCCTTGTTTAACCCAGCTACTATAGAGAAAGTCACTAATCTTTTTTCTAGCACCCACCTAACCACCTGTCCCCTGGACCCTGTTCCCCCACAAATACTACAGTCACCCTCTGGCTCTATCCTACACTCTTGAACTCATATCTTCAATCTCTCCCTTTCTACTCGCATCTTCCCCAACCCTCTAAAATATGCACTAGTCACCCCATACATAGAAAGGCCTCACTGGACCCCCATCAATCTTAACAACCTAAGACCCATCTCCTTACTCTCCTTTGCCTCCATACTCCTTGAATGTCTAGTCCACAACCGGCTGAGCTGCCCCTTATTGAGAGTGACCTTCTTGATCCCCTTTAGTCTGGATTTTGCCTGCAACACTCCACAGAAAATGCTCTCCTAAAACTCATAAATGCTGTACTAACAGCTAACACCAATGGACGCTATTTCATACTCTTACTCTTGAACCTCTCTGCTGCCTTTGACACAGTTGGCCACCCCCTCCTCAAAAAAAAACTTTATATCCTTGGCCTCCATTACTGTACTTTCAGTTGGTTCACGTCTTACCTATCTCACCGCACCTTGAGTGTCACTTGCAACTCTACTTCCTCCTCTCTTATTCCTCACCTTACTGTCACGATCCCCCAAGAGTTCTGTCCTTGATCCTCTCCTATTCTCGATCTACACCTCTTCCCTGTGTGAGTTTATAGCTTCCCATGGTTTCTAATACCATTTCTATGCTGATGACACACAAATCTATCTCTCTACCCCTCAGCTCACCTCATCAATTTCCTCACGTGCCACTGATTTACTAACAGACATATCAGACTGGATGTCACACCACTTCCTCAAACTTAATCTATCCAAAACTGAGCTCATAATATTTTCTCCCCCATATGCCCCTTCCCCTTATTTCTCAGTCAAGATCAATGGCACAACTATCAACTCTTCCCCGCATGCCAGGGTGCTAGGTGTACCCTGGATTCTGAACTGTCCTTTCATGCCCACATCCAATCCCTGTCCACATCATGCCGCCTCAACCTCTGCAACATCTCCAGATCTCAAGTTAACCAATGACACTACAAAGCTTCTAATTCCCTCCTGGTTATCTCTCACCTTAACTATTGCAACTTCTCATTGGCTTACATAGGCTATTCCCCCTTCAGTCCATCATGAATGTTGCTGTCAGACTCATCCACCTTGCCAACTATTCAGTGTCTGCTAACCCTCTCTGCCAATCCCTCCACTAGATTCCACTCACCCAATTAATAAAATTCAAGGAACAACAGCTTACAAAGCCATCCACAACTTGGCCCCCAGCTACATAACTAACCTGGTCTAAAAATACCAACCAAACTGCTCTCTTCGCTCCTCCAAAGACCTCCTGGTCTCTAGTTCCTGTGTCACCTCCTCCCATGCTCACCTCCAAGACTTCTCCCAAGCTTCCCTCATCCTATGGAATTCCCTACCCCAATCTGTTCAACTATTTCCTAATCTATACACCTTTAGACAATCCCTGGAAACCCTTATCTTTAAAGAAGCCTATCCTGCTTCTAACTAATGCACTGTGTTTTTACTTTTCATCATCTCATCCCCCACAGCTATTACCTTTTGTATCACTTGACCCTTCCTCATAGGTTGTAAGCTCTAACGAGCAAGGCCCTCTAATTCCTTTTGTACCAAATTGTATTGTAAATGTAATGTCTGCCTTCGTTTTGTAAAGTGCTGCATTTCATTACTACAACTCCTTTGTTTCATAAGGTTCTCTCTATCTCTGTCCTAAAGAACAACTTCACTTTATACAATGCCCCATCAGTGTAATGTAATTTGCCACTACTCTGGGTTGGCTAAATGTAGTGTACTATGGCTGAGCTGAAATCAGGATTCTGAAGATTCTTCCTTAGCCCCCATTCACACGGTTGACAGTTTAAAATCACACATGAAATCACACTGACAGGCTGCTTTGAAATTGTGCTACTTTACCTGAATTTGGTGTGAACCAGGGCTAAACCTGATAGTTAATTAGTCCTGGCTGTTGGTGGAAGAATGTTTCAGCAAATAGTGTGGGAGGATCAACCTCTGGAGTTTTGAATGTTTATTCAACCCTGCCAACCCTGGAAGAAACACCTGCTGAAGCTGGGTTGAAGAAGGAATCTCTTACTGAAGAGTGTTGCAGTTGAGCTGTATCAGTACCGTATTGATTGCATATCTGTGGAAGTGTTTCTTGTTGTCTCAGGTACTGTAAGTACTGAGTGTGTCTCTGAAGACCTGTTTCTGGCTGTATCAATACAGTACCGATTGTGTCTCTGTGGACATTTCTTGTCTCAGGTAGGTACTGAGTGTGTCACTGCAGGAATGTTTCTGGCTGTGCCAGTACAGTACTGTTTGTTTCTCTGTGGATGGTTCTTGTTGTCCCAGATGCTGTAGGTACTGAATGTGTTTCTGTGGATGGTTCTTGTTGTCTCAGGTAAATACTGAGTGTGGCTATGCAGACATATTTCTGGCTGTATCGGTACAATACTGATTGTGTCTCTGTAGACGTTTCTTGTTGTCTCAGGTAGGTACTGTGTGTGTCTCTGCAGACATATTTCTGACTGTATCAGTACAGTACTGATTGTGTTTCTGAGGATGTTTCTTGCTGTCTCAGGCAGGTATGGAGTGTTTCTCTGCATATATGTTTCTGACTGTATGAATACAGCACTGATTGTGTTTCTGTGGATGTTTCTTGTTGTCTCAGGTAGGTACTGAGTGTGTCTCTGCAGACATATTTCTGACTGTATCAGTACAGTACTGATTGTGTTTCTGTGGATGTTTCTTGCTGTCTCAGGCAGGTATGGAGTGTTTCTCTGCATATATGTTTCTGACTGTATGAATACAGCACTGATTGTGTTTCTGTGGATGTTTCTTGTTGTCTCAGGTAGGTACTGAGTGTGTCTCTGCAGGCATATTTCTGGCTGTATCAGTACAGTACTGATTGTGTTTCTGTGGAAGTTTCTTGTTGTCTCAGGTAGGTACTGAGTGTGTCTCTGCAGACATATTTCTGGCTGTATCAGTACCGTAATTATTGTGTTTCTGTGGATGTTTCTTGCTGTCTCAGGCAGGTACGGAGTGTTTCTCTGCATATATGTTTCTGACTGTATGAATACAGCACTGATTGTGTTTCTGTGGATGTTTCTTGTTGTCTCAGGTAGGTACTGAGTGTGCCTCTGCAGACATATTTCTGGTTGTATTAGTACAGTACTGAGTGTGTCTCTGTGGATGTTTCTTGTTGTCCCAGGTAGGTACTGAGTGTGTCTCTGCAGATATGTTCTGGTTTTATCAGTACAATATTTGTTGTGTCTTTGTGGATGGTTCTTGTCTCATGTAGGTACTGAGTGTGTTTCTGTGGATGTTTCTCACTGTCCCATGACCTTACTGAGTGTGTCTGCAGACATGTTTCTGGTTGTATCCATACAATACTATTTCAGGAACTACACACGTTTTTCAATGTATATACCATGGTTATTTTTTCTCTTCAGGCACATTTCAGTTTATGATTGTGTTCATATTTGGGTCTATTTATAAACATTAGTTGTACAAATGTCACAAGCATTCATCCAGGCTGCATGTTTTCTCTAATATTTTGGCTTTTTATGATAGCCTCTCCATCTAGTGGCCAAAGTGCGGCATACTTCAATCAGAAAATAAACCGCATTTACACCACTAGATGGAGCTGACAATCATAGGAAGTCATACAATTAGAGAAAATACTTTCATCGTTGGGAATGCTTGTCACATATGTCCAACCAATGCTTCACAAATACACCCCTTTAATGTGTGAAGAAAGAAAAGCAGAAGACACCTGACCTGGTGGAGTGAAAAAATGAAATGAGTCCCTGCCAGCATCCTCAAACATGTTGAGGATTTATGTAACCTATAAACAGCAGTGAACAAAGTATGGTTCACTATGGAAAGTGGCTCTGTCTGTCCCACAGTCCAAAACTTAATGAGGACCTTAACGACTAGAGTTGGTTACCTGTTAAGATAATGAGAAAAAAAAAGAAAAAGAAAATGATGTTTTAGTAGCACAGATGAGCTGCCTTAATAATTCTAGCCAATTTGTACTTTTCCAATCAACAAAGTACTAAATCAACCTATTACAGGTTACATCTGTTGCATAGCAACAAATTCATGCATGAAATCGCCTTATTGCATCAGAGCTGCAAGAAAATGTATTTGTTAGTTTGTGAGTTCCTTTAGTGCTCTTATTTCATAATATTGTTGTATTATTCATTTGTTGCTATGCAGATGGTAGTTATTAGGTATAATAGATCAGGCTATTTTAATCCTACTAAACAACTCTGACCTTAATAAACCCCCAGAGTTTTAAAATTTGCTGCAATATATTTGTATTATAACTGATGGCTTTATTGTGGAAATATGTGTTTACTATACTCATGGGAACTACATACAACTACTGCATATTTTATCATGGATGATGTCCATGGCTGATGAGCCATGTTAATCAGTGGTGCCGTTCATTCATTAAAATAAAATTCCTTAGGTGCTTCTATCACTGTGTGCAAAAGCCATAAGAAAAGGATGTGTCATTCAGCACCAAGTGGACAAAAACAACAAATTGCCAAAGATGTACACTATAGTGTGTGTAAGAGGGTATAGAGATGGTGGATATAGTTTGTATTACCTTGATCATTCTGTCAGTTACAGTCCTAACCCAAAAGTCTCTATAAACTCTGTTGTTTTTTTTCCTATCTGGGTTTGTATATGTGCGTTGCGAAAACTCACAAATCACGGTGCTGCACAGTCCATTCAGTGGTCATCTACAGCTTCCTTGGATGCTCAAGTCAGGCATCTTAGGAGGCTTCAGAGCAATTTGGAGTATCAGGTGGCTGGTGTCACCCATCCACCTCTCCACATCAGAGAAAGCTTTGCATGCATTGAGAAAATGAATGCATCCTTGCCAAGTGAACACCTCCTTGATTCACAATGTACAAGGCAGCAGAAGGCCCGGAAGCAAGTGGAGATCCCACTTCCATGAGGATACCACAAGCATGGCATGTGTAATTATACACAAATTGCCTGATCTGAACTTCAGCTTTAAGGGAGTTTAAAAAAATATGCTGGGGACAATGGTAAAGTAACATTAAACCTGCATTTTTTTTAAATTAAAACAACATGGTATACTTACGTGCTCTGTGCAATGGTTTTGCACAGAGCGTACCCAGATTCCTCCTCTTTGGTGAGTGCCCCCCCTCCAGCATTGCTAGTTGTGGCCATCTTGAGTAAGTGCAGATGATACATGTAGCAGTCACTTCCTGGAATTCATCTGCCTTACTGTGATGACTGCCTAGAATATCTTGTGCATGTTCAGTGCAATATGCATTCATACAGTCATAGACAGAATGGTGTGCTTAGCTGAGAAAGCCCTTCTTCCAGGTAAAAGAAAAAAAATGCCCATGAAGACTCCTGGGATGTATGACATCATGTTGGCCTAGGTCAGAAACTAGGAAGCAACTGAAGAAATTAAAAAAAAAAGAAAGTTTAACCACTTGAGGAACCCCTCTTCATGACCTGGACAATTGTTGCTATTCAGCACTGTGCTACTTTAACTGGCAATTACTGGGTCATGCAACACTGTACCCAAATTCATTTTATATAGTTTTTTCAAAGAAATAGAGCTTTCTTTTGGTGGTATTTTTTTAATTATATTTGCAAAAAAAGCAGAACATTTTGAAAAAAAAACAATATTTTTTACTTTCTGTAATAAAACATATTCAATAAAATCTCATTTCTTCATAAATTTAGGCCAAATGTATTCTGATACATGTCTTTGGTAAAACAAAATCCCAATAAGTGTATATTAATTGGTTTGTGTGAAATCTATAGTGTCTGGATATACTGGAATTTACAGTTTTTAAACAGCTCTGACTCTGACAACTCTAACTGCCATTTCTTGAGGAGATAAAATGCCAGGACAGTACAAACAGCCCCCAGATTACCTCTTTTTGGAAAGTAGACACCCCAAGGTATTTGCTGAGGGGCATGTTGAGTACATGGAAGATTTTATTTTTGCCACAGGTTTTTAAAAATGACTAAAACAATTTTTCTTTTCTTTACACATAGTTTTCATTCTAATTAGTTATTTCTCACACATGTTATGGATATATGTGGAATTACACCCCAAAACACATTCTGCTACTTCACCTTAGTATGGGGATACCATATGTGAGAAACTTTTTGGCAGGCTAGCCATGTACAGGAGCCCAAAATCCAACGAACACCTTCAGGCTTTCAAGGAACGGTTATTACGTACTGGATTTCCTGACTACCTATCACATTGTCAGAGGCTCTAAAATACCAGAACAGTATAAACACCCCCAAATAACCCCTTTATGGAAAGGAGACACCCCATAGTATTTGCTGAGAGGCATGTTGAGTATATGGAAGATCTTATTTTTGCCACAGGTTTTTGGAAAATGACAAAAACATATTATTTATTTTTTTGCACAAATTTGTCACTTTACTGAGACTTTTCTCACACATTTCATGGGTATATGTGGCACTACACCCCAAAACACATTCTGCTACTTCTCCAAAGTACAGGGATGCCACATCTGTGAGACGTTTTGGGGCATAGCCATGTGCTGGGGCTCAAAATCCAATGAGCACCTTCAGGCATTCAAAGGGCGTAACTCCTGATTACCTATGACAGTTTCAGAGGCCCTAAAATGGTACAAACATCCCCCAAAATTACCCCTTTTTGGAAAGTAGACTCTCTAAGGGTTAAGGGGTGTTGTTAAGTTGGCTGTTTTCACCTGAACCCCAGGCTGGGCTGTAAATGGGGGGATAGGAGGTGCTGCAGAATCTGAGGGCAGCCAATTAGGGTTACAAGCTCCTCTGGAAGGCTACTATGGGCTATATGGACCTGTGTTCAAATTCTTAGTGGCTGTGGTTGCATTATGCTACTAGCCACCTCACCAGCTTGTACTGTACTGCTGGTGCTCGCCACTTCACCATGAAATACTGCAGTGCTGGTGTCTAAAAGGCCAGCATGTACTATGATGTTGGTGCTTGCCAGATCACCAAAAAGTTGTGCAGCGCTAGTACTTGTGCCCTGTTGCATATTAGCATAATTATGTGTTTCTAGCAGTTCAGCAACATAGAGTAAGGCATGCCTTGTTTTATCTTGTACCTCTTCTCCATCACCGAATCTAGTTGTGAGGGTGCCGCTGCTTTCTACAGGCTCATATTCTAAACTTTATTCTGACCGAAAGGTTTCCCCTTCCTTTTATCTGCCATGCTCAGAATGCCTCCTCACTAGTGTACCTTTTTTTGGACATTTTGGGCACTAACTTTACAGGTACCTGGTGGCGACTATAGGAAAAATGATTGCTCCTGGCTAGCAATCATTAATCAAAAATTAGAGCTCAGGCCTTGTCTTGCTAACACTGCAGTTTTGCAGACAATGTACCGGAGGTTGCATTGACCTGAAAAAATTTACTAACACTGCACTTGTTGGGGTGGGGGGGCTACACACAAATGTTGGCAGTGATCAGGGCTTATCCTGCTAACACTGCATTTTTGGGGACACTATACTGAGGGGGACACTAGCACAGTTCTGTTTGTGATCAATATATTGAGCCGTACAGACATTATAATAGTAAAGTGATGTGGTGATCAATGACCTTTAGTGTGATTGTGATAGTGTGGCAATCAGTGACTGGTGCTAACTGACTCTGATGTTATCTAATGTCGATAGTGACACTAATACATTGATCAGTGATAATACTTTACACTGTACTAATGACACTGGCTGGGTAACAGGAGTGATCAGGAGGGCAATCAAGGGGTTACCTGTGTTCCTAACAAGTGTATGTGTGCTGATTTTACTCACAGATCTGGTTGGCTTTTCTTCCTGATCTCAGTTGTGGTGTCTGGGGAAGCCATTAGCCAGCAGTAAAATTACTGTTGGATGCTCGGCAAGTTAATATAATATACCTTCCTATTTATTTACGAATGCCAGCAGCAAAAGCATTACAAATAGTTAAAGTGGAATTAAACCTAAAACCAAAAATGTATTACTTTACTGCCGATGGGGACACGGGCCTCTTCCCCACAACCCTGGCCCAATGGTTGTGGGGTCTGTGGGTAGAGGGGCTCATTAGCATCAGGGTACCCCTTTAAATAAGGGGGCACCCGGTTGCTGCCCCCCCTTGTAAATGAGTAAGGGGTACTTGTACCCCTCTTTTGCAAAATTCCTTTAATTGAACAAAAATCAAAACAACAGTTTTTGACAAGACCTTTAATTTAAAAAAAAGCCAACTGACCCACCCATACCCGCTGAGCATTCGCCGCAATATGACATTTCTGACAGTTGACATTGGCGGTGATGTCACTGCTTCCCACACCTGTTTGTTTACACGTGACTGGCAAATGTCAGACCTGTTATATTGTGAGTGCTCAGAGGGTGCCAATGGCATCAGGTTTTTTTTTTAATATCGGTGGGACAACACTGGGCAATGTGGTTGACAATGGATTACAACAATGGACCCATTTTTTTGCCTTTTCTTTTAATTAAACTTGTCAAAAACTGCTGTTTGTGTTTTTTGTTCAATTAAAGGACTTTTTCAAAAGTCTGATCTCTTTATTTTTTAATGAAGTATTTTTAGTGAAGTACCTCTTACTCATTCACAAGGAGAGGGGACAGCATCAGGCACTCAAATGCCCCTCCCCTTTCCTGCCTTTCCAGGCCAGGCCTGTGCTCAGGTCAAGGGTCTGGTAGGAATTTAGGGGACACCCCACTCTTTTTCTCACCTATTTTTTGTGGATGAGGTTCCCCTTAAAATGTCCGGGTAAGGCTTTTAGGGGGAACCCCACACACTTAAATAAAAACAAATTACCTCCTAACCTTCCTACGAGACCTAAAGGGTCTGGTATGGATTGGGGGGGGGAGGGGGTGCCCATGCTGTCAGTCCTGCTGCAGCAGGTTCTACACATTGTACAGTTCTGCAACATTTCAGGTAGTTTAAGGAGACCCACCAGCCATGATATTTAAAGGATTTTTTAATTTTATTTTTTATTTTTTTTGCTTTAAGCAATGAAAACTGACTGCCCCTTTAAAAATGGTACAGTCCCCGAGCCCCCATACCCCTTTTATGGCCAATACCTTGCATATAAGTCTTCAAACTGGGTACCATTGAATTTACAATTTCAAGTCCCATAGACTTGCATTAAGTCGAACCAATCACTACTCTCATTTGGTCTGCTAAATATACCATTGGAAAAGTTTTCTGTTACATTTGTTTGGTACTTTATTTTTAAATACCTGTTCATTTTGCCAGAGATGTGAGCTGATATCGTTTTGCCTATGCACAGATGAGGGAGGATGTCAGATGGGGAGAGGTCTCTGTGCTTTGTAATACATCAGAAATTAAGTACTGAAGTAAGTAGGGCTGAAAAAACATGCTAAGAATTTAGAGCTCAAAATAAATCATGTTGTCATGTCAGGGGAAGGTATGAACATACTATACTGGATGTAACACTCTCTAGGTTAGATAGATAGACTTTATTGTTCTCTTTAGACAGAGGCTGGGCAGTAGCCTCAGATGAATCAACCTGGGAGTGAGGCAGGAGTTCACCTCAGGACAGGCTGGGAGGCTCTACAGGTCAGGGCTTCTGGAGCCCTCCCACCCTTCCAGAAACATAGAGAACTTTCTTGAAGAGGGTTGGTGGAGAGGAGGAGGCCCAGATCTGCATGCTTGAGGGACCTTGGCCAATCCCCAGGCAAGAGGCAAGGTATGGTGACCAAGGACAACCCCTGTCTAGGTGGTTGGAGCAAAAGACTATGTTCATTATTCACCAACGTATGTCAGTGAAACTCATGCTGTTACTTTGCCTCCTGTTGCCTGGAGCAACCAGATCAGCCCATCAATTTGTGAAAGTCTTTCTGTTGCTCAACAGGTGGCCAGTGTTAAAGACTAAATTTGTTATTTAACCCCTCATGTTAATGAAACCCGTGTTGTACATTGCTCACCATCGCTCGTAGCAACCATGGCAAGATGCAGTGCCGTTACGGATTACAAATACTCAGTCACCCAACAGCGGCTGAGGCCTATGTGCTACTTGCTCTTATACCTGGAAAACTCAGTGTGTTCTATGTGATCCTGCTTGCCGTTGCTTGGAGGAACCAGAGCGGCTCATCTGCCTGTGGATTACAAATGTCTAGTTGCCCAACAGTGGCTGGAATTAGTGACTCTGTGATAATGTGCTTTACAATTTGTAGCGGGGAGTGTGTCATGTTCCTTGTTGTTGCCTATAGCAACTATTGTGGACCATCACTGCCACAACAGCCCAGTCATCCAACAATGGCTGGGGCTAAACATTCTACCAATGTCAGTGGCCGTCCTTCAGATTCAGTGCCCTACATGCCTGCAAATCAGACAGCACACTCCAGCTTGGAAGAGCAGGGGTTAACACACGTGCAGAAACAATCCTGTACAAGAGTCTGGCTGGCTCCAACATGTCTGAGAGAGGGGAGCGGCCACGTCCTTATAGTATGTCTGCCCAATACACCCAGCATGCTGAGAGAGTGAGAGGAGCAAGATAGACTGCTCAAGGACTAGTTACTATCAGTGTGCAAGTGTGGAAAATTATTATTATTATTATTATACAGGATTTATATAGCGCCAACAGTTTCCTCAGTGCTTTACAATATAAAGAGAGACAATACAGCAACAATACAGTTCAATACAAGAGGGATAGGAGGGCCCTGCTCCTTGGAGCTTACAATCTAAGAGGAAGGGGCTAGTGGTACAAAAGGTAATAACTGTGGGGGATGAACTGATAGGAGGAATAGAAGAATTGGTTATTAGCTGAAGGCAGGATAGGCTTCCCTGAGGAGATAGGTTTTCAGAGATCGCCTAAAAGTGGGCATATAAAATATAAACGTGCAGCACTTGTAAACCAATAAAATAGAAAATGCCAAGTAATCACATAAAAAATTGTGCTAAAATAAATGAGATAAAGTGAAATATATTGTCAAGGTGCTAAGTGACTTATAGTCCTTGTGAACGTGAGTAAGTAAATAAATAAATAAATGTCTATAAATCTGTGACATTGAGTGAAAATCTACATTCAAGTGATCATGAATTAGGAAAGAGGAAGTAGAGAGGAGACATTGCTGGAATGGCAACAGAGGAAAGCCTAGTGTGGAAGAAAGCTGCAGGACTGCTCAGGATCCAGTGGAGGGAGATTCCTTTCCAGGCTGCATCATCCGTTCCACCTAAAGGGGACCTCTGGCTGAAACACACTTTACACATATGGAAGACAGCTGCAGGGCTGCTTTGGATCCAGAGGAGGTAGATTCCTTTTCCAGGCTGCATCATCTGTTCCACCTTTAAGGGGATCTCTGGATGAAACATATTTTACACATATATGCGTATTAAAAATACGCATCTGGTGAGTGCGTATTTTTACAATACCCCTGTGCCATCACCGAATATCATCACCAAATATCCCATCAGCACATTGAATATAATTCATGATCACTTGAATGTAGATCTTCACCCAATGTCACAGATTTATGGACATTTATTTATTTATTTACTTACTCACGTTCACAAGGACTATAAGTCACTGTAGCACCTTGATAATATATTTAACTTTATCTTATTTATTTTAGCACAATTTTATATGTGATTACTTGGTATTTTCTATTTTATTGGTTTACAAGCGCTGCACTTTTATATTTTATATGTCTTTTGAAGGTTATTTGGTTGTCTTTTATGTGCAATAGCAGCTAATTTTAAGTGCTTGCTGATTTCTAAAAGTGGGCAGAGTAGGCAATAGATTGGGGTAGAGAGTTCCAGAGGATGGGGGAGGCTCTGGAGAAGTCCTGGAGATGAGCATGGGAGGAGGAGACAAGGGGCAAATGTGTGTTGCCTGGCCATGTAGATCTTAGGGGGACCCAAGACAAATTCAGCGGTCCTCCAGAGAGTAGTGATATATGTATTTCTGTATATTTTGTATTTGCAACATGTATAAAGGGATAAAACAAAGGAAACATGCATGTATGCCAGGGAGGTGCAAAATACTGAATGATTTTTTTTTAATTTTGAGATTTTAGTGAAGATTTCATAATATTGTACCAGATCCCAGGGGCGGACTGACCATTTGGAAACTTGGGCACTGCCCGAGGGCCCGGGGTCAGTAGGGGGCCCCATGAGATGCCCCTGGTACCTTTTTTATAGGCTTTTTTGAGTTTGGGCAAGGACACAGGGGCCCCATGATCCCCTATTGTCCGGGGGCCCCATGAGTTGTCAGTCCGCCCCTGCCAGTTCCTTATATGCAACACATTGGTAGGAATTCAATAAAGTTGCTGTGCAACTTTTTTGGCATTCATTGCTGTTGTGCTTGTATTGCGCTGACCTGTGCGCCAAATTCAGTTCTAATTTGCTCCACTTTTACATTGTGGTGCAATGAATGCACCAAATTCAAAAAGAAAATACTAACAGTTCTTATTTTAAAAAACTGGAGCTAATTAAGACCAACTTTCTTTTGGAGTACAAAGACAGATTTTGCAAAAGTAGCTTCTAAAAGTGGCACAGCATGCACCAAATTCATGTACAAGTTCTAGATAGGTACATGCATTTGGTGGATGCTGTGCCACTTTTAAATCGCTTTCTAGACACTTTGGCAAAATGTGTCTTTTCCAGTCTTTAGAATTCCTGGATTGTTTATAATCTGGACTATTTATCTACTGTAATTGGTGGATCTACATGTTTGTGGATGTGGTCTAATAATCACATATTTAATATTTAGTAAATGTCAAATTATTTAAAACAAAAAGAGTGAGATTATAATGCTTTCCTATGATTTGAAATCTAACGTAAACTAGAACAAAACTGTAACTTTGTGGGTCTAGCTTCTCATGAATCTTTGTTTTAGAGTATGTGTGGAATCATATTGTACACTAGGTGGCAGTGTTTCTCTAATTTCCCTGATTTTCTTTATATTTTTGTTACAAAGTATTTTACTTTTAAAAATACAGAAAAAAAAATGTACTCTACTATTCTTGAAAAGAAAATGATACTTTTCCATATACTGCATAGTAGAAGTCCATAGTAACAATACAGTGGTTGAACTGGATGGACTTTTGTCTTTTTTTGCCAGACTTTAAATGATGTTAAGTGAGGTTTGGTTTGTTTCACTAGAGCAGTGGTTCTTAACCTGGGTTCGATCGAACCCCAGGGGTTCGGTGAGTCAGTCTCGCGGGTTCGGCGGAGGTGAAGACCCACACCCGACTCATGATTCGTGCAGTAAATATTCATTATTATGTTTTTGTTTTTGTGTGAAAATCATGTTTTAATGGTTTTGTTCTTTGTTCTTAACGGTTTTGTTCATTTTGTGCACCTATGTATAAATATATACCTAAATATATACCTATGTTTTGAATTTTAAAAATCATATTTTATTTTTCCAATTAAGAAGGGTTCAGTGAATGCGCATATGAAACTGGTGGGGTTCAGTACCTCCAACAAGGTTAAGAGCCACTGCACTAGAGTTAATAGTTTTGGGACATTCCATACTAGAGAAATTTCAAGGGTCAGCAAGTGAACTCTCTTCTTAAATATCATATAAGCCCCATTTTATCCTCTTCTGCTTGTGGTAATTATTATATTTGTCATTTATAATAATTTAATTAAAATTATGTTTAAAATGTATATTTGCACTCTTTTGCTTGCCCCTTGTATATGCTTCTTCCATTTATCTCTTCCCCTGAAATTGGATCATCTTCTGATTTCCAGCTACCTTTCTTATAAATAAAATTAGATTCAATATCTTACAGACAGATCTTCCTGCAGACTTACTTCAGGTTGATTTTTCTTTTTCTTTTTTTTGCTCTTGGTTTTGCACCTGTGTTTTATTCTTCATGCAGCTTCTGCTCTTAATGCAATGTACACAATCTTATATGTACTGCATTCTGTCTGGAACTAGGTTTTCATTCTAGATGTACGTAATTTCTGTACACAGGAGGCTGTGCCCTCTACGTTTTGTATTCTGTATGTACAACATAAGAGTTTAAATGCGTAAATAAAGAATTTATTTAAAATAAATAAATAAATACTTTATATATATATATATATATATATATATATATATATATATATGAAAGTATTGTGTTGTGTGTATATATATATATATATATATATATACCGTTAAGGAAATAAGCATTTGATCCGCTGCTGATTTTGAATGTTTGCCCACTCCATAAAAGTTCAAATAGGGATCGTGTCTTTATAGTCCCTATGGCACCACTTTAAGTCAGTCTATGAGGTATAAACATTGCCCCTTGAACCAGGTTCTTGGGTACCTAAAAAACAGTCCATAAAAGTCCAAATACTGTATGTCATCCAAATTAAATATATTGCTCCTCGTTTTCCCACATATGTGACAGACTTGTATAAATCTGTGCTTCACTTCACCACATGTTAATATATAGCGCAATCAGCAGTTGACTCCTTTGCACAAGAAAGTCAAGTACCACCTTTTATGGTATACACCTCCAGGGATAGAACCAATATCCCTGTGCTACAGGAAACATACAGTGAAGGAAATAGGCATTTGGTCCCCTGATGATTTTGAATGTTTGCCCACTCACAAAGAAATGATTAGTCTAAAAATCGAATGCTAGGTGTATTGTAACACAGAGAGACAGAATAGCAACAAAAAATTCAAAAGAAATGCATGTCTAACAAATTATGCACTGATTTGCATGTTCATGAGGGAAATAAGTATTTGATCCTCTATCATTCAGCAGGATTTCTGGCTACCAAGTGTCTTTCATACAGGTAACACGCTGAGATTAGAAGCAGTCTCTTAAAGGGAGTGCTGCTAATCTCATTTTGTTACTTGTATGAAACACACCTGTCCACAGGAGCAATCAAACAATCAGATTCCAAAGTCTCCACCATGGCAAAGACCAAATAGCTGTCCAAGGATGTCAGGGACAAGACTGTAGACCTACACAAGGCTGGACTGGGCTACAAAACTAAAAGCAGTTTGGTGAGAAGGTGACAACAGTTGATGCAATCATTCGCAAATGGAAGAAACCCAGAACAACTGTCAGTCTCCCTAGGTCTGGTGCATCATGCAAGATCTCACCTCGTGTATTGTCAATGATCATGAGAACAGTGAGGAATCATCATAGAACTACGTGTGAGGATCTTGTCAATGATCTCCAGGCAGCTGGGACCACAGTCACCAAGAAAACAATTGGTAACACACTACGCCGACAAGGACTGAAATCCTGCAGTGCCCGCAAGGTCGCTCTGCTCAAGAAAGCACATGTCTAGGCCCGTCTGAAGTTTGCCACTGAATATCTGAATGATGCAGAGGAGGACTGGTTGAAAGTGCTGTGGTTAGATGAGACCAAAATCGAGCTCTTTGGCATCAACTCAACTCGCAATGTTTAGAGGAGGAGGAATGCTGCCTATTACCCCAAGAACACCATTCCAACTGTCAAACATGGTGGTGGAAACATTCTGCTTTGGGGGTGTTTTTCTGCTAAAGGGACAGGACAACTGCACCGCATCAAAGGGACAATAGACAGGGCAATGTACCGTCAAATCTTGGGTGAGAACCTTCTTCCCTCAGCCAGGGCATTGAAATGGTCATGGATGGGTGTTCCAGCATGACAATGACCCAAAACACATGGCCAATGCAACAAAGGAATGGCTCAAGAAGAAGCACATTAAGGTCCTTGAGTGGCCTAGCCAGTCTCCAGACCTTAATCCGATTGAAAATCTGTGGAGGGAGCTGAAAATTCGAGTTGCCAAACGTCAGACACCAAACCTTAATGACTTGGAGAGGATCTGCCAAGAGGAGTGGGACAAAATCCCTCCTGAGATGTGTGCAAACCTGATGGCCAACTACAGTAAACATCTGACCTCTGTGATTTCCAACAAGGGATTTGCCACCAAGTACTAAGTCATGTTTTGTGAAGGGGATCAAATACTTATTTTCCTCATGAACCTGCAAATCAGTGCATCATTTGTTAGATATGCATTTCTTTTGAAATTTTTGTTGCTATTCTGTCTCTCAGTGTTACAATACACCTACCATTCGGTTTTTAGACCGATCACTTCTTTGTGAGTGGGCAAACATTCAAAATCAGCAGGGGATCAAATACTTATTTCCTTCACTATATATATATATATATATATATATATATATATATATATATATATATATATATATATATATATGTGTGTGTGTTTTGTGTGATTTACAGATTTCATTTCCCTTCTTACAGCTTACACAGTCTCCTTGGGAACAAGACAACAAAAGCGAGAAAGAAGCACATTAACTGACCTTTGTCCAATTTTTCCACTCTGCTGGAGTGACTTTTTATTTTACTGCATTGACATATTATGCAGAGTATGTAGAACCATTCACAGTAAACCCTGTCACGGGGATCTCAAATTGAATGTCCCAGCCCTGGCCTTACAACATACTCACTCTAGTGCCACGCCATAGAGAAGCTGTTAATTCTTACAGTAGTCCGGGATCTAAAATAGTATATGGTTTATTACATTATATTTCTTAAATGTGGTGACCTCAGTACAATTTTTCACACAAATGACACTGCCTGTAAAGTTTTTCACAAAAGGATAAGTTCGCCTTTGTAAAAAAAAATAATAACTGCACATCTTTTTACAGGTAAAAAAAATGTGCATTTCTTATTTTTTTTATAATTTTTTCATTATGAGCCTTCAAAGCATTTAATCCATGATCAGCACAGATTGGCAGATTGGCAGTGCTATGCAGGGGCTAGTGGTGGGCTGGCCTGAACACCCCCATGTTCGGTTCGCGGTTGAACATTTGGACCTAATAAACATTTGACCTGAATGCAAGTCTATGGGACTCGAACTTGTAAATTTGAAAGTGCCCATTTGGAAGGCTTATATGCAAGGTATTGGCCATAAAATTGTATGGGGACTCAGGAACTTCCCTGAGGGACAAGAATAAGTGGGGAAAAAAATGTCAAAAAGTACCGTTTTTAAAGGGGCAGTAATTTTTCATTGCTTAAAGTAAAAAACAAAAAAGAAACGAAAAATTTCTTTAAATATCATGCCTGGGGGAGGGGTTTCCTTAAACTACCTACAACGTTGCACAGCTGTACAATGTATAGAACTTGCTGCAGCAGGACTGACATTTTTTTTAATGACATTTTTATAAAAAAAAACAAAACAGCATGGGTCTGTCCCCCCAATCCCTACCAGACCCTTTAAGTCCCCCACAGTAATTTTTTTTTTAAAGTGCATGGGGTTCCCTTACAAGCCATACCAGGCCCTATAGAGGGGGAGGGAGATCGAGCACCACCCCCCCCCCCCGCGTGCATTCGCAGCTTACCAGGCCACGTGCTCTCAGCATTGTGACGGTGTCCCAATGGGCAGGGGGGCTCATTAGCATCAGGGTACCCCGGTAAATAAAGTGGAACCCTGATGCTGCCCCCCCTTGTAATTGAGTAAGGGGTATCCCTACCCATTCACTGAAGGGTTAATGTCAGGAAAGGAATATCCAGGTACACACCCTCGATTGAGAAAATCTGCCCATGACTGGATTGTAGGTGCACGTACACGAACAAACTTTTGTGCACAAAGGATTGCGCATGCACGAGTATACATTGGTGCCAGGAGGGCTATTTAAACCGCACTATGGCATGGAGTCCTTGTCGCTTGGTCTACTATGTTTCCTGAAGCATCTGATAACTGTTCCTGTGTTGACTTGGTCTACCTCCAACCTTGCCTGAACACTGCCTGTACCAACCCATGCTACTCTCTGGATTTCGTCTTTGCCTGCTCCTTCCATTTATCTGCCCATCTGCCTACTATTACCGACCCTGGCCTGACTTTGGCTATTCCTTTGCCTGCTGCATGTCTGACCCTGTTGTCCTGCATCTGAACCTGCCATCTTGTGTCTGCCTTCTGTTTCTGGTCTTCTACCAGTACAGCCTGCTCTACAGCAACTCACAGGCTGCTCTTCAGCTATGCACCAGCTACTCTCCTGCATCCTGCAATGGAAGACCAGTCATGCATTAATGCCCACCCTGAACTGAGGTGCTCCTGTCACTTTACCAGGGCTCCTGAGCCGGAGTTGTACGAGAAGCCTACGTCCACATGTCAGGCTGCACTACCAGGTACTTTACAGTTAAATTCAGTAAAAAAATAAAGAGACCAGTCTTTTGAAAAAATCCTTTAATTAACCACCTCCCGCCCGCCACATAAGGAAATGACTGGCGCAAGGTGGTTCTCTCATTCTGGAAGGACGTCATATGACGTCTTGCCTTTCTTATTGAACAGCTGATCCCTGGCAGCTGCATGAGCTTGTGTTATCCACTTTTGTAAATTGTTATAGGTTCTATGGACGTGAAGTGGTTTATCAAGGTCAAGGTACACCTAGTAGGGATGAGGTTTGGGTTTTTTTGCATGCTTTTTGGCTGAAGACTTTACAGGTTCACCACCAGAAAAAAAGGAACAGATACTTCTTTTGGCATAGGTACACATCCCCCATAGCAGTGTCTGGCTTCCCATGCCTTTTCTTGAATAATAACTTGCTTATTTGTTCTACAAATGATCAAAATTGAATAACATGGTCATCCAACCCCCCTACTCCATAGGAATCAATGGGGTTTGCGCAAAGGTTGCAAATTTCAAACTTTAAACAATCTTCTGAAAACTATGCAAAATTTGAACCCAGGCAGATTTACTAATACCTAATACCTAGTAGTAGTGGATAGTTAGTATGAACTACAGTATATTTGCACCTGCCTTTTTATGGATTGATTTAGTGCTAATATGTAATTAAACCCATTGCTTTAAGTTACTGTTTTGTCTTTTGGATGCACCAATATCATTTATTATTATTATACAGGATTTATACAGTGCCAACAGTTTGCTCAGTGCTTTACAATATAAATAGCAGGCTAGTAAATATGAACACAATGGAAATCCCAAGTAGGATGATACACTGAGTGGTGAGTTTGCGTGGCACAGCGCCAGAGATAGGATGAGTATATTGGTCAGAGCTTTTTTTTTTGGGGGGGGGATGGGGCAAGGTACAGCATTAAAAACACCTGACTGAATATTATACAGTATGTTTATGTCCAGGGGTGGACTGACCATTTGGAAACTCGGGCACTGCCCAAGGTCCCGGGGTCAGTAGGGGGCCCCATGAGATGCCCCTGGTACCTTTTTCATAGGCTTTTTTGAGTTTGGGCAAGGACACAGGGGCCCAGTGATCCCCTATTGCCCGGGGGCCCCATGAGTTGTCAGTCCGCCCCTGTTTATATCATACTGTATATAAACATCATGGCATTTTTGCATCATAATTGGAATTCACCCAAAATTCTTTTTCACCTTTTTCTGTACAATACTATCATGAATGTATTTGAAACTACTATAATAACAGCTGTTTTTAAACATAAAATACATTGTAAATGTATGTTTGATTCATAATGCAACAGATTGTGGAGGTGTGGGTTTATTTGAAACTAATGTTGCATGCCTCTTTTCCAAAACCCTGAATTACATGTTGTACTTGTGTAAGTGTACATTTTACAGTATATGCACCTTTGATGCAAAAAGGCAAAGCTCAGAAATGCTAAACTAAGCTTGAAGAGGAAAAAATAAAAAAGGTTACAAGCAGTCTGTCACTACTGTTACCAGAGCAGTTTACGGTTTTCTGAGTCAATCCTGTAACCTAGTTGTACTGCCCATCGATCCTGCCAGTAGATTTATTGTATATTATATAGTATATTTTTCCACTTTCTTTAACAGGTTGACAAAACTTTGGTGTCACCCTATGGACTGAATAGCCTTAGATAGATATGTAGTTTTAGATGAACTTTAAGTAGGAGACCTGTATGTTTCTCTGTGTGTATAGCAGGCTGGGCTGTCATATTGCCTAATGCTCCACTGCTTTGAGACTTCTACTGCTGTGTGCACCAGAGACTACCCTTGCCACCCTGATCAGGAAAATCAATGCTTCTGCACCTGGGTTCAAATTCTGCATGAGGAAACTCACCCACCCAGGGCTGCCACTGCCAATATATGGAGGGACTGTGGCCAAGTGATAACCCAAATATGGCCACCCTGTTGTGATCCTGTTGACTGAGGTACTTCGACTTCTGCATTCCAGGTCTACTGGTGTCACATTAGAAAACATTGGGGGGGGGGGGGTTCATACCTTTTGGACCTGTCCTGCTATTACGTCTTTTGGGCAGGCAGTATTACATACAATTGAAGAAGTAGTACATATTAGTGTTCCCCATGACCCGAAATTCTGTTTATTGGGGCTGGTAGAATCGCTGGCTCCTGCTGTAGCCAAGCGTACCTTATTAATAGTCCTTTTGTTTTATGCTCATAAAACAATCACTCTAAACTGGAAAAAAAAATGTCTCCCCCTGCCATGACCTATTGGTGAATTCTAATTTACCCCTTTATCAGACTACCTATTCTAACAGAGGATGCCCCCACAAATTTTATAAAATTTGGTCATGTTGGCTTGATGATATTTCTATCACCACTGTGGTAGCTGATGTGGGGAATTGATTGATAGATAGTCACCCAGGTGCTTTGTTTTTTCTGTTGTGAGCTGGGTTCCCTTTTATATGTTATGATCCTGTTATATTGTCTGTAAATGATTAGGCCTTGAATTTTATGTGTGGTTCCCCCACCTTCTTTTTGTTTTTCTCCCTTGGGTTGTTTTGAACCATTGTTGTTTTATGTACACTCTGTTGGGCATTGACCCTGCCCCTGCGTGGGCGTCTGTTGTCTGTATGTTTTTATATGTTTAAAAAAAAAAAGATTTTCACAAAAAAAAAAGAAAATATTGGGAATTCCTACATCTGTGATAGACTCCAGAGCGATGAGAGGTTTTTGGCCACAATTTTAGTTACATTCCTGCTAAAAGGGACAGCACTGCCCCTTTCTGGGTCCTCCAGGGATTTGTCATTTGGAGAGCTTTCTCTTTCTTGTTTACATTACAAAACTCCAGATAGAGTGCTTCACTGTTGACTTTGGGCCCCAGAGTCAGTCAGTGACAGATATCTACCACTGGCCAGTAGAAGGGTGATAATAAGGGATCATGTCTTTATAGTCCCTATGGCATCACTTTAAGTCAGTCTATGAGGTATAAACATTGCCCCTGGAACCAGGTTCTTGGGTACCCAAAAAACAGTCCATAAAAGTCCAAATACTGTATGTCATCCAAATTAAATATAGTGTTCCTCGTTTTTCCTCATATGTAACAGACTTGTATAAATCTGTGCTTCACCACATGTTAATATATAGCGCACTTAGCAGAAGTAATTGAGTCCTTGTTTGCACAAGAAAGTCAAATACCACCTTTTATGGTATACACCTCCATTGATAGAACCAATATCCCTGTGCTGCAGGAAACATACTGTATACTCAGTGAGGTAGCCTCAGATAATTACTGGCTGCCAGTTCTGCTTGTCTCCAAAGTCCTCTAAGAACCACCTAGTATTGGCAAAAAAGAACATCAAAGAGGAAAAGGGAAGACACCCATAGTGAAATACCATTTATTAAGAGCTTAAGATAAGGTGAAATTACACTTACAATAGTTTAAAATATACAAATGTACCAGGAAGTACTGCTGGTGACCCAGCGTGTGTTCCACCCGACCGGAAATGATGTAAGTGGAAGTCCCACCCAACTCGCTTCGTCATACATGTGCAACGTCCTCAGGAGCAGCATTTTCCCAAGTCACCTTCAAATTAAAGGTGGAACCTCTCCCCACTGTATGGTAATTTTTACAAAATAGTTTTTTATATTTTTATGTCAGCTATGGCAATGTCCAGATATTCACTGCCTTTTTAAAAAAATCCCTTGCATATGAGTTTAAAAATGGCCAAAACTAATTTTCAAGAGTTATCCCTCCCCCCATAGACTTTATTGGGGGGGGGGGGGCAGTTTTACATTTGTAGTTTTCGGACTTTACAATGGATTTGATGATTGTCCTACAAACCAAATCCAGATGTACTTGCTGATAAACATATGGTATCCACAATGTGTTTTCAGCCTAAATCAGCCTAGTGGCTTTAATAAAATATTTTAATATTGAAGATATGGTGAAAAAGTGCCTAACTTGGCATGCAGATATTAGCCTGTGCAGTAAATAGGATGATGACAATCATGTCTAATTGCTTGTCACACTACTAGACCTAACAACACTATCCACAGCACATTGCTTCAGTTTTCCCAAGAGGAAAGAAAGGAAAGGAAGGAAAGAGCCTATGGTCAAAATAAAATCATATATTAATTTTTGTATTGTATTGTAATTATTTCTATGATTTCTATGATTTATTGAATGATTTATTGAATGATTTTGAAGTTTGAAAATGTACTTTGTAAAGATCCCCACATGTTAACTTCCTTGAATTCTGTGACGCATAATCATGTCATGTGAATTGGCACTGCGGTGTCACATATTTTATAGAGCCTGCCTTCTGAACTACAGAAGTGCTGACAGGAGTTTCAGGAGGTGGGGTCAGTACAAGAATCACTGCTTTCAGGCAGCAAAGTACCATGGGATATATAGTTCTTAGACATTTAAAGTAACCCAAAAGAATGAGCAGAGGAGTAGATGTAAAGCATTCAGTGAAACAATGAAGTTGTTGAAAGAAATAAAGATACATTTTTCAAAATAGCTTATATTAGATTGCCAAAGGTGAATATTGTTTGCATTGCTGATGTTTAAAATAAAAGTGCAGGGGGGCGCATGCGCGGCCGGCTCGAGGATGGACGCGCGATAGCTCCCGCTCCGTCCACCCGCCAGCACTGAAGCTCACTCAGACCCCAGGGAAATCCAACGGCACCCGGCAGCTCCCAGAGTGTGCCTGCAGCCCACTAGACATGCCCCGGAGGAAAAAGAGTCTGGGGCAGCCAGGGAAACTGACGAACTTCTTCCCGGCCGTTATGCCGGGAAACCAAGATGGCGGCCGCCATATAAACATGCGGGTAGACAGCAATGACCAGGAGGAGGACTACAGGTCCCAGAATGTGGATCCCAGGCTGCAACACCAGCTTTATCCAGGGGACCCTGGTGAGTTGTCACCCCCACTGTCACCCACGACATGCAGCCCAGCAAAATCGCGGCCACGGCTAGAAAGTGACCCTGACGACACTCACCAGGCCCTAAATCCTCCACCACAGCCACCACATCCCTCCTTGCCCGATATAGCCGCTTTCCCAGCGTCTGACCAACCACTGACCGAAATCTGCATGAAAAACATGCTATCATCGCTGCGCCAAACCTTGCATAACGATATATCTGCGCCATTAACCCAAATTACTGCTTTGGTACACAGACAGGAACGCAGAATCCACCACATTGAGACCAATATAGCAGACATCATAGAAGCGCACAATGATCTGATTGATGCTCATACAGATCACGTATCGGACATCAAACAAATCAACTTAAAATTAGCTGACATGGAAGACAGATCACGCCGTAATAATATCAAATTCAGAGGGATTCCAGAAACAGTGTCTACCGAAGCACTGTTGCCGTATCTGCAACACTATCTCAAGCTTTTAATCCCAACACTCTCTGAAGTTGAGGCCACGATTGATCGCGCACATCGACTTCCTAAACCTTCATTCCTGTCAGCATCCATCCCTAGGGATGTGCTTGTCCACTCACATTTCTACCATATTAAAGAGAGAATTATGATGGCGACTAGAAATCCACCTCCACTTCCACCCTCACACGCGAATCTGCGTCTCTATGCTGATTTATCCAAGGCCACACTCTCCAATAGGAAGAAAATGATATAAATTACAAAAGCACTCAGAAATCACAATATGGCCTACCAATGGGGCTTCCCAACAAAATTAATAGTACGACACCAAGGCAGAGTTTTTACCATTAAAAATTTGGAGGCTGGCTTGGATTTTCTTAAGACCTGGAACATATTGCCTGCAGATCCACAGAAGAACAACCCTGGTTCCGTTCAAAACATGGAAGCGACCTGAAGGGCCTAGCGGCACAAGCCGCGTTACACATGTTTATATTTTTCCCTGGAGGCTCCTTTTGAACATGCCTCTTTCTCGCGATCGGCCTATACCCAATGACTCTCATTTTCAAAATTCTCTATAGGTACGACCCCTCTGGAGGTCGAAACCTGCCTGACTCCCCCATTTTTGAAGTAGCGATCCTAGCTACGCTGGTTACTTGCATTATATGCAAGTGTTTTTTTACTGTTGTTCCTTTCCTTCCCACCTGTCCCTTCCCATGGCACCACCAGCTATATATCTCGGACACTAGATCTAGGTCTCCAGACCCCGAATACTACCAAAAAACACTCCAAATATACCTATACTCCGTAAATCCATTTACAAATGATTACTATCACGTCTCTTAATGTACGAGGCCTCAATTCCCCATTCAAGAGATCGATGATAGCAAGAGAAATCCGAAGATCTCAAACTGACCTACTCTTTATACAACAATCCCACTTCGCCACAGACAAGACCCCTAAACTGTTTCTTCCTCGTTTCTCTCAACAATTTATGGCAACAAATGATAAAAAGAAGAACGGAATTATTATCGCTGTTAATGACGCTCTCTCTTTCCAATCTACCTCCACTATAATTGACCCACAAGGATGATACGTTATTTTGATATGCAAAATTAACGAGATTACTTATACCTTGGTGAACATATATGGGGCAAATAGCAAACAAATAAGGTTTTACCGCAAACTCTTCAACCTCATCTCCCAACACAAACGAGGTAGACTCATTATTGGTGGAGACTTTAATGTTCTTAGTAATTCACTTCTAGACTCATCTTCTAACAAGAAACCCACCAACCTTGATTTCAACCGCTTCCTACATGACCATGACCTATACGACATCTGGAGATGCCAACATGGTTCAGAGAGAGACTACACCTATTTCTCACCCCCACATCTCTCGTACTCTAGAATTGACATGTTCGTCACTGACAAATGGACTTTACAACACGTGTCATCATCCAACATTGGTACTATAACTTGGTCCGACCATGCTCCGATCAGCATACTTCTAGACGATACACATCGGTCTGCGATCCCACCTATTTGGAGACTCAATTCTACACTTTTGAAACTTCCGGAAAACCAAAAATATATACTAGATGCTCATCACCTCTTTTTTGAAACTAACATCACCCCGGACATTTCTATTACCACGCTTTGGTTAACATATAAAGCTTATATGAGAGGTATCCTCATCCAACTAAATTCTCGCATTAAAAAACAACGCTCACAGCAAATTGACTAACTCCTAACCTCTATACGCAAAAACGAAGACAATAACAAACAAAACCCGAACCCTACTACGACCGCGGCCTTAAACCGAGATAGGAACGAACTACGCACTATTCTATTACATACTTATGATACGAACCTCCAAAAAACCAAATCCCAATTCTATGCGCTAGGCAATAAATCAAACTCTCTTCTTACCAAAATCATCAAACAAAAACGGCTTAAAAACAAAATCCCCACGATTCAACATCCAATCTCACATACTCCACTGACCAACCCCCAAGACATAGCTAATGCGTTTGCGTGTTACTATCAAGCGCTATACAATATAAAAGACGATCCCAACACGACCCAACCAACAACACCATCAATTGAAAATTTCCTACAGCATACCAATCTCCCTTATCTTACGCCTTCCCAATTAGCCTCCCTATCTGTGCCGATTTCGCCCACTGAGATCGAGAAAACCATAAACAAGCTCCCCTTGAACAAATCACCGGGTAATGACGGCTTCACCAATGAATATTATAAGACGTTCGCACCACATCTCAAGCCACACCTCTTGGTTCTCTATAATTTCGTTGCCTCTAAAGGGGAATTTCCTTCTGATATGCTACAATCAATAATTACAACTATCCCGAAACCAGGTAAAGATTCTCAATTAGTTCAAAACTATAGACCAATTTCTCTGCTTAACACAGACCTAAAAATATATGCCAAGATAATAGCTCAACGACTGCTTCCATACCTTCCCATTCTAATACATTCTGACCAAGTAGGATTCATACCAGGTAGACAGGCCCCCGACGCGACTCGACGAATTATATCACTATTACACCACCTTGAATCAAATAATCAACCCTCACTCCTCCTATCACTTGACGCGGAAAAAGCATTTGATCGCATTCACTGGCAATTCATGACGCTTACCCTCCAAAAATTTGGAATCACGGATTGGATGTTGTCTGCAATTTTGTCCCTATACTCCAAACCCTCCGCTAGAGTTCTCACCAACGGCACGCTCTCACAACCGTTCCAAATTTCTAACGGAACTAGACAAGGATGCCCTCTTTCCCCCATAATCTTCGCTTTACTCATTGAACCACTAGCATCCAACCTCAGAAATGACCCCAGTTTCTCGGGAATCAAATTCCTTAAACACGAACACAAAATCAGTCTCTTTGCAGATGACATTATTCTAATGATCACGAACCCCTATAAATCACTTACTTCAATACGCACCCACATACAAACCTACGCAGACGTTTCATACTATAAGCTCAACGAACCCAAGTCATCTATATTAAACCTGTACACTCCTGCTCCACTCCAAAACCTGCTTACAAAACGATTCCCTTTTAAGTGGGAAAAACATAATATCCCCTACTTGGGGATTAAACTGACTCCCAATACCAATCAACTCTATGCAGCCAATTTTAAACCGCTACTCGACACAATTCCACAGGAGCTTAGAAGCCTACGTACGGCTACTTTATCAATGTTAGGCAGAATAGCGACTATCAAAATGTGCATATTACCTAAAATATTATATATCTTCCGTACGCTGCCCATTCCTGTACCCTCCTCCTTCTTTTCCTCACTTCAAAAAATCCTGAATAAATTTATATGGATCTCCAAACGGCCTAGATGCACCACAAACCTCCTGATACGTCCGCCCTCCAGAGGGGGAGCCGGTCTCCCACATTTAAAATCCTATTATCAAGCGGTCTTATTGGACCAGCTCTTCTACTGGTGGCACCCTACTCAAGACAAAACCTGGACTATCATGGAAACCTCCCTGTACTCGCCAGGCACATTAAGAGACCTACTTTTCACACCCCATATAGCTCAAACTAGATCCCTACATACACATCCATGTATCCAGGCCTCTTTGATGGTTTGGCGTGATTTCTTGACCTATACGTATTCCCATAAAACTAACCTACGAATCCCTACCCCATTATCATCTCTACACTTTTTTTCCCCCCAATTGAACTTGACATCTTGGACAGCGTGCGGGATATGTCATGTCCAAGATCTCTACAATATTCAAAAACCAGACTCTTTTTAAACCCTCCAAGAGAGGTTCCATCTTCCTGCTAAGGAGCAATTCACTTTTATGCGAATAACACACTTGCTCCATAAAACAAACATACCACTTGAAATAGACTTTCCTGCTACTGCACACCATTTTTTCCATAAGACTAGTTATCCAAAGAAGGGAATATCCACGTTCTATACATTACTAATTGAAGCGCAATTCATAACCCAAACGACATCTCTGACTAACTGGGAGAGGAATTTACTTCTCCCAACAACCTCACAATCCTGGCAAACAGCGTTTACCATTACATACAAAGCCTCAAAGTGTAGTTCCCATTGGGAATCATATTTAAAAATTCTCCACCAATGCTATCTAACCCCTGCTAAATTATCTGTATACTATCCACAGCAGTCACAAGCCTGCTGGAGACATTGTGGCGAAACTGGCTCGCTTTTCCACTTGCTATGGTCATGCAAATCCATCAAGTCGTATTGGAATAAAGTATTCCAAATAATTTCTTCAATTATAGATTCACCAATGACCCCAAACCCTAATCTAGCCCTCCTTCATTTAACGATAGAAAAATTCCCCATACGCTCACGCATTATTATCGTACACATTCTGGCAGCAGCAAAGATAAACATTACTAAACTATGGCGGTCTACGTCACCTCCCCTATAGTCCCGTCTTATTGCTGATCTCAACCTACAATGTGAGATGGAACGAAGAATGGCCCTCCGAAACTCCACTTACCATAAATTCATATTACATTGGTCTCAATGGTTAAAACACCCCAATTGCTCAATCACCTGATTACCAATCCCAAATCTTATTGGATGTTATAGCTGTAGCTTATTGGTGCCCCCCTTACTCCCTCCCATACTCTTCCTAACCCCTTTCTCCACCCCTACCTAGTTCCATATATGTTAAGTTCTTCAACAAGGTTCATAAATAGAGATGAGCGAAGTATTCAAAAATTCGATTCGACTGATTCGGCGAATTCGTGGAAAAATTTCGATTCGAGTCGAATATATTCGCTGTGAATTTAACTTAAAAAAGGGTGTTTCTAGGCTTCAGAGAGACTTAATATTAGTGCTGAACACTGTACCTTTAATTTAAATGCCCTTGGAGTCTGCTGGGGAAGAGAAATAATACTGTCAGGCAGTATGACATGCAGATGAGTGCCGTCGATCTTAGAATCACCGCACACTTCACTCATTTGGCCAGTCACGGGGCCAAAACCAGAGTGTGGAGCCACAGTGTGGCGGTGGAGGCAGCAGCAATGGGAGGCCATACAGCACCCTATGACAAAAATGGAAACCACCAGCAGTGTGAGGAGACCTGAAAGTGGCACATGGCAGAGTGTGGCGATAGAGACAGCAGCAATGGGAGGCCGTACAGGGACCCATGACACACTCTGGACCTGGCAGCAGCATGAGGAGGCGGTACAGGGGCCCATGGCAGATTACGGGCCTGGCAGCAGCATGAGGAGTCGGTACGGGGGCCCATGGCAGATTACAGGCCTGGCAGCAGCAATGGGAGGCCGTACAGGGACCCATGACACAATCTGGACCTGGCAGCAGCATGGGGAGGTGGTACAGGGGCCCATGACAGATTACGGGCCTGGCAGCAGCATTTGGAGTCGGTACGGGGGCCCATGACACACTCTGGACCTGGCAGCAGCATGAGGAGGCGGTACAGGGGCGCATGACAGATTACGAGCCTGGCAGCAGCAACTTGGACAGGAGGACGTTCAGTTTCTGCACCGTCTGGTGCGTGCTCGCAAACTGTTGTCTCTTGGAAACGGATTCCAAGAAAGACTGCTGACGGAATCCGTGAAGAGGAGTAGCAGGAGAAGGAGCATCTGAACGAGCGGAATATGCCAACAAGCGACAACAGGGGCCCATGACAGATTACGGGCCTGGCAGCAGCATGAGGAGTCGGTACGGGGGCCCATGGCAGATTAGGGGCCTGGCAGCAGCTATGGGAGGCCCGTAATCTGCCAGCACCCTATGACAAAAAATGGAACCCACCAGCAGTGTGAGGAGACCTGAAAGTGGCACATGGCAGAGTGTGGCGATGGAGACAGCAGCAATGGGAGGCCGTACAGGGACCCATGACAGACTCTGGACCTGGCAGCAGCATGAGGAGGCGGTATATAGGGGCCTATGGCAGATTAGGGGCCTGGCAGCAGCTATGGGAGGCCCGTAATCTGCCAGCACCCTATGTCAAAAAATTCTACACACCAGCAGTGTGAGGAGACCTGAAAGTGGCACATGGCAGAGTGTGGCGATGGAGACAGCAGCAATGGGAGGCCGTACAGGGACCCATGAGAGACTCTGGACCTGGCAGCAGCATGAGGAGGCGGTATATAGGGGCCTATGGCAGATTAGGGGCCTGGCAGCAGCTATGGGAGGCCCGTAATCTGCCAGCACCCTATGTCAAAAAATTCTACACACCAGCAGTGTGAGGAGACCTGAAAGTGGCACATGGCAGAGTGTGGCGATGGAGACAGCAGCAATGGGAGGCCGTACAGGGACCCATGACAGACTCTGGACCTGGCAGCAGCATGAGGAGGCGGTATATAGGGGCCTATGGCAGATTAGGGGCCTGGCAGCAGCTATAGGAGGCCCGTAATCTGCCAGCACCCTATGTCAAAAAATTCTACACACCAGCAGTGTGTGAGGAGACCTGAAAGTGGCACATGGCAGAGTGTGGTGATGGAGACAGCAGCAATGGGAGGCCGTACAGGGACCCATGAGAGACTCTGGACCTGGCAGCAGCATGAGGAGGCGGTATATAGGGGCCCATGGCAGATTAGGGGCCTGGCAGCAGCAATGGGAGGCCCGTAATCTGCCAACACCCTATGTCAAAAAATTCTACACACCAGCAGTGTGTGAGGAGACCTGAAAGTGGCACATGGCAGAGTGTGGCGATGGAGACAGCAGCAATGGGAGGCCGTACAGGGACCCATGACAGACTCTGGACTTGGCAGCAGCATGAGGAGGCGGTATATAGGGGCCTATGGCAGATTAGGGGCCTGGCAGCAGCTATGGGAGGCCCGTAATCTGCCAGCACCCTATGTCAAAAAATTCTACACACCAGCAGTGTGTGAGGAGACCTGAAAGTGGCACATGGCAGAGTGTGGCGATGGAGACAGCAGCAATGGGAGGCCGTACAGGGACCCATGAGAGACTCTGGACCTGGCAGCAGCATGAGGAGGCGGTATATAGAGGCCTATGGCAGATTAGGGGCCTGGCAGCAGCTATGGGAGGCCCGTAATCTGCCAGCACCCTATGTCAAAAAATTCAACACACCAGCAGTGTGTGAGGAGACCTGAAAGTGGCACATGGCAGAGTGTGGCGATGGAGACAGCAGCAATGGGAGGCCGTACAGGGACCCATGAGAGACTCTGGACCTGGCAGCAGCATGAGGAGGCGGTATATAGGGGCCTATGGCAGATTAGGGGCCTGGCAGCAGCTATAGGAGGCCCATAATCTGCCAGCACCCTATGTCAAAAAATTCAACACACCAGCAGTGTGAGGAGACCTGAAAGTGGCACATGGCATGAGACACTGTGGACCTGGCAGCAGCATGAGGAGGCGGTATATAGGGGCCCATGGCAGATTAGGGGCCTGGCAGCAGCTATGGGAGGCCCGTAATCTGCCAGCACCCTATGTCAAAAAATTCTACACACCAGCAGTGTGTGAGGAGACCTGAAAGTGGCACATGGCAGAGTGTGGCGATGGAGACAGCAGCAATGGGAGGCCGTACAGGGACCCATGAGAGACTCTGGACCTGGCAGCAGCATGAGGAGGCGGTATATAGGGGCCTATGGCAGATTAGGGGCCTGGCAGCAGCTATGGGAGGCCCGTAATCTGCCAGCACCCTATGTCAAAAAATTCTACACACCAGCAGTGTGAGGAGACCTGAAAGTGGCACATGGCAGAGTGTGGCGATGGAGACAGCAGCAATGGGAGGCCGTACAGGGACCCATGAGAGACTCTGGACCTGGCAGCAGCATGAGGAGGCGGTATATAGGGGCCCATGGCAGATTAGGGGCCTGGCAGCAGCTATGGGAGGCCCGTAATCTGCCAGCACCCTATGTCAAAAAATTCTACACACCAGCAGTGTGAGGAGACCTGAAAGTGGCACATGGCAGAGTGTGGCGATGGAGACAGCAGCAATGGGAGGCCGTACAGGGACCCATGACAGACTCTGGACCTGGCAGCAGCATGAGGAGGCGGTATATAGGGGCCTATGGCAGATTAGGGGCCTGGCAGCAGCTATAGGAGGCCCGTAATCTGCCAGCACCCTATGTCAAAAAATTCTACACACCAGCAGTGTGTGAGGAGACCTGAAAGTGGCACATGGCAGAGTGTGGCGATGGAGACAGCAGCAATGGGAGGCCGTACAGGGACCCATGAGAGACTCTGGACCTGGCAGCAGCATGAGGAGGCGGTATATAGGGGCCTATGGCAGATTAGGGGCCTGGCAGCAGCTATAGGAGGCCCATAATCTGCCAGCACCCTATGTCAAAAAATTCAACACACCAGCAGTGTGAGGAGACCTGAAAGTGGCACATGGCATGAGACACTGTGGACCTGGCAGCAGCATGAGGAGGCGGTATATAGGGGCCCATGGCAGATTAGGGGCCTGGCAGCAGCTATGGGAGGCCCGTAATCTGCCAGCACCCTATGTCAAAAAATTCAACACACCAGCAGTGTGTGAGGAGACCTGAAAGTGGCACATGGCAGAGTGTGGCGATGGAGACAGCAGCAATGGGAGGCCGTACAGGGACCCATGACAGACTCTGGACTTGGCAGCAGCATGAGGAGGCGGTATATAGGGGCCTATGGCAGATTAGGGGCCTGGCAGCAGCTATGGGAGGCCCGTAATCTGCCAGCACCCTATGTCAAAAAATTCTACACACCAGCAGTGTGAGGAGACCTGAAAGTGGCACATGGCAGAGTGTGGCGATGGAGACAGCAGCAATGGGAGGCCGTACAGGGACCCATGAGAGACTCTGGACCTGGCAGCAGCATGAGGAGGCGGTATATAGGGGCCTATGGCAGATTAGGGGCCTGGCAGCAGCTATGGGAGGCCCGTAATCTGCCAGCACCCTATGTCAAAAAATTCAACACACCAGCAGTGTGTGAGGAGACCTGAAAGTGGCACATGGCAGAGTGTGGCGATGGAGACAGCAGCAATGGGAGGTCTCCCATTGTCCCAACATGGCCCAAATAGTCCCAACATGGGCCCCCTGGCCACGCTTGACTTTCTGGCCACATAGTCGACATACGGCTACATTTACTTCCTCGGGCGGCTTGACGAAAAATTGCCACACCGCCGAGTAGGAAACTTTGCCCCCGATACTCCTCACTGGCTGACTGCTGCTTCCTCCGTGCACACCGGCACCACTACTGGCCGTGGTGGTAGGCTGCAGTGGAGCTGGTGCTCTACTCCATGGCCGTTTGGCTCCACTGACACTGCTTCCACTGACACTGCTGCGACCCTGCTGCTGTCTCCTGGGCAACCCACCGACTGTTACGCTCACTGCCAAGCTGCCACCCTCTTCTCCTGATGATGCGGAAGAAATTGCCTGATGACGACGAGGCTGCCAAGTGCGATCAACCTCCTCATCATCAAGTAGGGTCTCCGCCTCACTACTAGCCCCCTCGGCTGCGTCTGGGTCAGGAGACAGACCTGTCTCTAGACCGGCTACCGGGCCACTCTCCTCGCCACTACTTCTTCGCCTAGCTGCTGAAAAGGCGGATGTCTCCCCCCGTTCCTGACCGCCCTCTGTTAGCTCTTCCTCACTGTACAGTGGGGCTGAGCCCACAGCATGCGATACTTCGCTTGGTGAGGGAACACCAAAGGACAGGGGCAGGTAGAGGACACGTGATTTCAGTGGGCTTGGTCCCGGGCCATGCCAACTAACGGTTGTGTCTGACGTACCCACCGACCGTTGGCTGTAGGTGTCAGAGGTGACCTGGGAAGAGGAAGACGACCGAGCCAACCAATCGATGACGGCAGGGTTGTCGGTGGAGACACGACCGCTGGATGACACCGGGAGCACTGGCCTCTGGCTGCGAATAGTGCTGCCTCGACCCCTTCCTCTGCTGCCACGTCTGCTCGCTCCTAAAACATTGCCTCCTCTGCCACTCCTCTGCATGTTGTCTGACATACTCTTTAATTAAACGATTATGTGTCCCTGAGTAACAATTCTGTGTCCCTGAGTAACAATTCTGTGTCTGTGCGAGTAACAATTCTGTGGCCCTAAGTAACGGTTCTGTGGCCCTCAGTAACAGTTCTGTGTCCCTGTGTAACAATTCTGTGTCTGTGCGAGTAACAATTCTGTGGCCCTAAGTAACAGTTCTGTGGTCCTCAGTAACAATTCTGTGTCTGTGCGAGTAACAATTCTGTGGCCCTAAGTAACAGTTCTGTGGCCCTCAGTAACAATTCTGTGTCTGTCCCTGAGTAACAATTCTGTGGCCCTAACTAAAGTTTCTGTGGCCCTAAGTAACAATTCTCTGGCACTCAGTAACAATTCTGTCTGTCCCTGAGTAACAATTCTGTGGCCCTAATAACGTTTCTGTGGCCCTAAGTAACAATTATCTGGCACTCAGTAACAATTCTGTCTGTCCCTGAGTAACAATTCTCTGGCACTCAGTAACAATTCTGTCTGTCCCTGAGTAAAAATTCTGTGGCCCTAAGTAAAGTTTCTGTGGCCGTGAGTAACAATTCTCTGGCACTCCGTAACAATTCTGTCTGTCCCTGAGTAACAATTCTCTGGCACTCAGTAACAATTCTGTCTGTCCCTGAGTAAAAATTCTGTGGCCCTAAGTAAAGTTTCTGTGGCCCTGAGTAACAATTCTCTGGCACTCCGTAACAATTCTGTCTGTCCCTGAGTAACAATTCTCTGGCACTCAGTAACAATTCTGTCTGTCCCTGAGTAAAAATTCTGTGGCCCTAATTAAAGTTTCTGTGGCCCTAAGTAACAATTCTCTGGCACTCAGTAACAATTCTGTCTGTCCCTGAGTAACAATTCTCTGGCACTCCGTAACAATTCTGTCTGTCCCTGAGTAACAATTCTCTGGCACTCAGTAACAATTCTGTCTGTCCCTGAGTAAAAATTCTGTTGCCCTAAGTAAAGTTTCTGTGGCCCTGAGTAACAATTCTCTGGCACTCCGTAACAATTCTGTCTGTCCCTGAGTATGAATTCTGTGGCCCTAACTAGCGTTTCTTTGTCCCTAAGTAACAGTTCTGTGGCCCTGAGTAACAATTCTGTGTCTGTGCGAGTAACAATTCTGTGGCCCTAAGTAACAGTTCTGTGGCCCTCAGTAACAGTTCTGTGTCTGTGCGAGTAACAATTCTGTGTCTGTGCGAGTAACAATTCTGTGGCCCTAAGTAAAGTTTCTGTGGCCCTCAGTAACAGTTCTGTGTCTGTGCGAGTAACAATTCTGTGTCTGTGCGAGTAACAATTCTGTGGCCCTAAGTAAAGTTTCTGTGGCCCTAAGTAACAATTCTCTGGCACTCAGTAACAATTCTGTCTGTCCCTGAGTAACAATTATCTGGCACTCAGTAACAATTCTGTCTGTCCCTGAGTAAAAATTCTGTGGCCCTAAGTAAAGTTTCTGTGGCCCTGAGTAACAATTCTCTGGCACTCCGTAACAATTCTGTCTGTCCCTGAGTATGAATTCTGTGGCCCTAACTAGCGTTTCTTTGTCCCTAAGTAACAGTTCTGTGGCCCTGAGTAACAATTCTGTGTCTGTGCGAGTAACAATTCTGTGGCCCTAAGTAACAGTTCTGTGGCCCTCAGTAACAGTTCTGTGTCTGTGCGAGTAACAATTCTGTGTCTGTGCGAGTAACAATTCTGTGGCCCTAAGTAACAGTTCTGTGGCCTTCAGTAACAATTCTGTGTCTGTGCGAGTAACAATTCTGTGTCTGTGCGAGTAACAATTCTGTGGCCCTAAGTAAAATTTCTGTGGCCCTAAGTAACAATTCTCTGGCACTCAGTAACAATTCTGTCTGTCCGAGTAACAATTCTCTGGCACTCAGTAACAATTCTGTCTGTCCCTGAGTAAAAATTCTGTGGCCCTAAGTAAAGTTTCTGGGGCCCTGAGTAACAATTATCTGGCACTCAGTAACAATTCTGTCTGTCCCTGAGTAACAATTCTCTGGCACTCAGTAACAATTCTGTCTGTCCCTGAGTAAAAATTCTGTGGCCCTAAGTAAAGTTTCTGTGGCCTTGAGTAACAATTCTCTGGCACTCCGTAACAATTCTGTCTGTCCCTGAGTAACAATTCTCTGGCACTCAGTAACAATTCTGTCTGTCCCTGAGTAAAAATTCTGTGGCCCTAAGTAAAGTTTCTGTGGCCCTGAGTAACAATTCTCTGGCACTCCGTAACAATTCTGTCTGTCCCTGAGTAACAATTCTCTGGCACTCAGTAACAATTCTGTCTGTCCCTGAGTAAAAATTCTGTGGCCCTAATTAAAGTTTCTGTGGCCCTAAGTAACAATTCTCTGGCACTCAGTAACAATTCTGTCTGTCCCTGAGTAACAATTCTCTGGCACTCCGTAACAATTCTGTCTGTCCCTGAGTAACAATTCTCTGGCACTCAGTAACAATTCTGTCTGTCCCTGAGTAAAAATTCTGTGGCCCTAAGTAAAGTTTCTGTGGCCCTGAGTAACAATTCTCTGGCACTCCGTAACAATTCTGTCTGTCCCTGAGTATGAATTCTGTGGCCCTAACTAGCGTTTCTTTGTCCCTAAGTAACAGTTCTGTGGCCCTGAGTAACAATTCTGTGTCTGTGCGAGTAACAATTCTGTGGCCCTAAGTAACAGTTCTGTGGCCCTCAGTAACAGTTCTGTGTCTGTGCGAGTAACAATTCTGTGTCTGTGCGAGTAACAATTCTGTGGCACTAAGTAAAGTTTCTGTGGCCCTCAGTAACAGTTCTGTGTCTGTGCGAGTAACAATTCTGTGTCTGTGCGAGTAACAATTCTGTGGCCCTAAGTAAAGTTTCTGTGGCCCTAAGTAACAATTCTCTGGCACTCAGTAACAATTCTGTCTGTCCCTGAGTAAAAATTCTGTGGCCCTAAGTAAAGTTTCTGTGGCCCTGAGTAACAATTCTCTGGCACTCCGTAACAATTCTGTCTGTCCCTGAGTAACAATTCTCTGGCACTCAGTAACAATTCTGTCTGTCCCTGAGTAAAAATTCTGTGGCCCTAAGTAAAGTTTCTGTGGCCCTGAGTAACAATTCTCTGGCACTCCGTAACAATTCTGTCTGTCCCTGAGTATGAATTCTGTGGCCCTAACTAGCGTTTCTTTGTCCCTAAGTAACAGTTCTGTGGCCCTGAGTAACAATTCTGTGTCTGTGCGAGTAACAATTCTGTGGCCCTAAGTAACAGTTCTGTGGCCCTCAGTAACAGTTCTGTGTCTGTGCGAGTAACAATTCTGTGTCTGTGCGAGTAACAATTCTGTGGCCCTAAGTAACAGTTCTGTGGCCTTCAGTAACAATTCTGTGTCTGTGCGAGTAACAATTCTGTGTCTGTGCGAGTAACAATTCTGTGGCCCTAAGTAAAGTTTCTGTGGCCCTAAGTAACAATTCTCTGGCACTCAGTAACAATTCTGTCTGTCCCTGAGTAACAATTCTCTGGCACTCAGTAACAATTCTGTCTGTCCCTGAGTAAAAATTCTGTGGCCCTAAGTAAAGTTTCTGGGGCCCTGAGTAACAATTCTCTGGCACTCAGTAACAATTCTGTCTGTCCCTGAGTAACAATTCTCTGGCACTCAGTAACAATTCTGTCTGTCCCTGAGTAAAAATTCTGTGGCCCTAAGTAAAGTTTCTGTGGCCCTAAGTAACAATTCTCTGGCACTCAGTAACAATTCTGTCTGTCCCTGAGTAACAATTCTCTGGCACTCAGTAACAATTCTGTCTGTCCCTGAGTAAAAATTCTGTGGCCCTAATAACGTTTCTGTGGCCCTAAGTAACAATTCTCTGGCACTGAGTAACAATTCTGTCTGTCCCTTATTATGAATTCTGTGGCCCTAACTAGCGTTTCTTTGTCCCTAAATAACGATTCTGTGGCCCTCATTAACAAGTCTGTGTCCCTGAGTAATGGTTCTATGTCGCTAAGTAACTTTTCTCTGTCCCCAATTATCGTTTCTGTGGCCCTAACTCTGTCCCTGTCCCTAGTACAGAGCGGTCTGCCTCTGTTCAATAACTGCAGGCAAATGAAGAATTCCAAAATGGCCGCTATTTATAGCTCGACCATTACACAGTGCTGGCTGGCTGGCTGCTGATTGGCTGATGCGATCACATGTAGTTGAGGAATGCATTATGGGTCAGCGCGCCTTGTCTGCGCGCCTTCCCAGACATCCCCGCTCCGTCGCCGCACATGTCAGCCGCCATTTTCTGAAAAATTTCGATTCGCGCGTCCGAATTAGGCTATTTTTCGGATTCGGCACGAATCAAAATTTTTCCGATATTCGACTCGAATTCCACTTCGGATACTTCGATTCGCTCATCTCTATTCATAAACCACGAGCATACCTCTCATGTAAACATGATCACAATTAGCAGGTCCCCAGCTGATTGGTGGGGATCTACCACCTCTTTATTCAGTTCATGGATTGTACACTTGCTTTTGTGAACCTTGTACTCCAACGTTTATATATGATGTTACCCTGTTTAAAATACTAAAAATTTCAATAAAAACTATTTGAAATATAAAATAAAAGTGCATGCTGTAACTGTAGATCTCTTTTAACCACTTACCCGCTTCATGACCAAGACATTTTTTTCTATTCAGCACTCTGCTACTTTAACTGGCAATTGCTCAGTCATGCAACACTGTATATCATTTTTTTTTCCAGAAAAACAGAGCTTTCTTTTGTCAGTATTTAATCACCACTGTTTTCTTTATTTCTTGCTTTATAAACAAAAAAAGAACATTTTGAACAAGAACAAATTTTTCTTAGTTTCTGTTATAAAATTTTGCAAACAAATAATCGTTCTTCGTAAATTTAGGCCAAATTGTAGTCTGCTACATTTCTTTGGTAAAAATAACCCAAATCAGTGTACAGGGGTTATACAAAAAAATTTAAATGCTACATGATTTGCAGGTGTGACAACATTTTTCACATTGAAAGCAGAAGTAATGTAACATTCTTTTTCTTCCGTTGTGTGATGAGACACCTATGTAACAGGTGGGAAGCTTTACTTTTGTCATTCACTGCGTGAGCTGCTGGTAATACGGGGTTATGTCAGAGCTTATTGAGCTTCAAAGAGGCCAAAATGTTGGTACCCGCTTAGCCGTTGACTCTGTGACTAAAATTGACAATTAATTTGCCTTGTTACGAGGTACAGTATCAAAGGTTATGACGGCATATACAGGCTCTGGGAAAATGTCATCTGATAAGCATAAGCCTGGTCAACATGGTCAACTGACCGAAAGAGGCAAAAGGACATTGTGCAGGATTATGACCCGGAATAAGAAAACAACTGCTGCAAAAGTGACCACAGAGTCTACAAACTATGGTGTATACAGGGGCGGACTGACCATTCAAGCACTCGGGCACTGCCCGAGGGCCCGGGGTCAGTAGGGGGCCCCATGAGATGCCCCTGGTACCTTTCATTGGCTTTTTCTTAGGCTTTTTTGGGTGTGGGCAAGGACACAGGGGCCTCATGATCCCCTATTGCCCGGGGGCCCTATGAGTTGTCAGTCCACCCCTGGGTGTATATATATATATATATATATTATTATTATTATTATTATTATACAGTATTTATAAAGTGCCAATAGTTCGCTCAGCGCTGTACATTACAAAAGGGAGACAGAACATGTGACAGAACAATACCAATACAATGCAAAACATGAGGGGATCAAGGGCCCTGCTCTTTCGAGCTTACAATCTAGGAGGGAGGGGGTGGTGGCACAGGAGGAGATAGCTGTGGGGGATGGAGTGGTAGGAAGAGTGGAGGAGGTCGGCAAGTTAGCAGGGGGTGGGGTAGGCTTCCCTGAAGAGATGGGTTTTCAGGGTGCGCCTAAAGGAGAGGAGAGTAGGTGATAATCTGATGGGTTGGGGCAGAGAGTTCCAGAGGATGGGTGACACCCTGGAGAAGTCCTGGAGGCGGGCATGGGAGGAGGAGACCAGGGAACTAGAGAGAAGGAGGTCTTGTGAGGAGCGGAGTGTGCGTGCTGGGCGGTACTTGGATATTAGGTCAGTGATGTAGTTCGGGGCAGTATGGTGGACAGCTTTGTACGTCAGCGTTAGGATTTTGAATTTGATCCGTTGCGCAATCGGAAGCCAGTGGAGGGATTGGCAGAGGGGGGTGGCGGAGACAGTGCGGTTGGAAAGGTGAATGAGTCTGGCAGCCGTGTTCAGGATGGACTGAAGAGGGGATAGCCAGCGGCGAGGCAGGCCAGTGAGGAGGGAGTTGCAGTAGTCGAGTCGTGATATGATGAGGGAGTGGATGAGCTGTTTAGTGGTTTCTGGGGTTAGGAACGTGCGGATTTTGGCGATGTTCCGGAGGTGGAGTCTGCACGAGTTTGTTAAAGATTGGACTTGGGGCTGGAAGGATAGGTTGGAGTCCAGAATGACACCCAGTACTCTGGCCTGCAGGGCGGGTTTGATGGTAGCGTTGTTGGATGTGATGGAGAAATCAATGGGGGGTGGTGTCCGGGCTGGGGGGAAGACAAGAAACTCGGTTTTGGAGAGGTTCAATTTAAGGAAGTGGAGCGACATCCAGTCTGATATGTCGCTCAGTAGGTGTGTGATTCGGGCTGAGACCAAGGGGGTGAGGTGGGGGGTTGAGAGATAGATTTGTGTGTCGTCGGCATAGAGGTGGTAGTTGAAGCCGTGAGAGTGTATGAGTTGGCCAAGGGAGGAGGTATAGATGGAGAAGAGAAGGGGCCCGAGGACAGAGCCTTGAGGGACCCCAACAGAGAGGGGGAGTGAGGGGGAGGTGGTAGCATTATAGGTAACGCTGAAGGAGCGTTGTGACAGGTAGGATGAGAGCCAGGAGAGAGCAGAATCTCTGAGGCCGAGGGAGTTTAGTTTTTTGAGGAGAAGGGGGTGGTCGACTGTGTCGAAGGCCGCAGAGAGGTCAAGGAGTAGGATCACTGAATAGTGGCCATTAGCTTTGGCGGTTAGCAGGTCGTTGGAGAGTTTGAGTAAGGCAGTTTCGGTGGAGTGTAGGGGACGGAAGCCGGACTGTAGGGGATCGAGGAGGTTGTTGTCGTTGAGGTGAGAGCATAGGCGGGTGTAGACTAGGCGCTCGAGGAGTTTAGATGTAAATGGGAGCAGGGAGATGGGTCTGAGGTTGTTCGGGTCATTGGGGTCCAGGGAGGGCTTTTTAAGTATGGGGGTGATGTGTGCATGTTTCAGAGGGGAGGGAAAAGTGCCTGAGGAGAGGGAGAGATTGAAGATGTGGGTGAGGGAGCGTAGGATGGAGGAGGAGGAAGGTCGTAGGAGTTGTGAGGGGATAGGGTCGAGGGGGCAGGTGGTGAGGCGGGCATCAGAGAGGATCTTGGAGACTTCCTCGATGGTAGTAAGGTCAAAGGTGTGGAGTGTTGGGGGAGCTTCAGTATGAGGAATGTAGGGTGGGGTGGAAGAGGAGGTCAGAGCAGTGGTGGGGCCGTGGGAGAGGGGTGATGAGGGGGTAGCTGAGTGAGGGTGAAGGGGGTTGGAGAGAGTTTGAGCAGCGACGAAGTCCCTGCGGGTTATGTCGAGGGGGAGGGGGGATAAGGGGGTAACTGTGTGAGAGGGGACGGGTTGAGAGGGCGTGTGAGTTGCGGCAATGTCCTTGCGAATTGTGTCAATTTTGTTTTTGAAGTGATTGGCAATCTCAAGGGCAGTGAGTGAGGTGCTGGGTGGAGGTGGGGGTGGAGAGAGTAGAGAGTTGAAGGCAGAGAAGAGTCGGCGAGGATTGGAGGAGAGGGCCTTGATGAGGGTCAAGAAGTAGGCCTGTTTGGCAGCATGGAGGGAGGAGGTGTAGGTGCGGAAGGCAGATTTGTAGCGGGTGAAGGCTTGTTGGGATTTGGTTTTGCGCCATAGTCGCTCCAGGGCACGACTGTGTCGTTTGAGGGTTTTGGTGTGATCAGTCTGCCAGGGCTGGAGCGGTCGGGGTCTGATGTTGCGTGTGGTTAAAGGCGCTAGTGAGTCAAGGGCTGTTGAGAGCGCATTGTTGTAGGCGGTCAAAGCCAAGTCGGGGCAGGACAGGGGGAGGATGCGGTCGTGGAGTTGATCAGCTGCAGAGTGGAGGGAGGCAGGGTTAAGGTTGCGGAGGTTACGGCTGGTAGTAGTGTGACATTTGGAGGGGTAGGCGTTGGAGGACGAGGAGATAGAGAAGGTGATCAGGTTGTGGTCAGAGAGAGGGAAGGGGGTGTTAGTGAGGTTGTGGGGAGCGCAGCGGTTGGAGAAGACAAGGTCCAGGATATTTCCGTCGGAGTGGGTGGTGGATTGTATGCACTGTGCAAGTGCAAAGGAGGAGGTTAGGTGGAGGAGACGGGCTGTGTCCGGGTTGTCGAGGTTGACAGGGATGTTGAAATCCCCAAGAATGATGGTGGGTAGCTCAGAGGAGAGGAAGAAGGGTAGCCAGGAGGAGAAGTCATCCAGGAAGCGTGGTATGGATCCAGGAGGCCGGTATATCACAGCAATCTTCAGGGGGGTTGGGGAGAATAGTCGGAGGCAGTGGGCCTCGAAGGAGGAGAAGGATAGGGAGGGGGGGTTTGGGAGGACTCGGAAGGTGCTCTGCGGTGACAGGAGCAGACCAACCCCACCACCTTTACGACCGTTAGGCCTGGGTGAGTGGGTCCAGGTGAGACCTCCATAGGAGAGTGCAGCAGGGGAGGTAGAATCAGTGGGCTGGATCCAGGTTTCCGTGACATACATACATATACTGTATGTATTTTAAAAAATGATCAATCCTGCTGTACTGATGGGCTCATTTTTTGAAGCCCCAAAGTGAGAGAACAGTACAAATACCCCCAAAATGACCCCTTTTTAGAAACTAGACAGTCCAAGGTATTTAGTAAGAGACATGGTGAGTTTTTTGAAGTTGTAAGTATTTGTCACAATTTTTTTGAAAATGAAGTAATTAAATAAAAAATATTTTCACAATTTTTTTTAACATACTGTCAGTACAGCGTCATCATATGACTGGTGTGATGGTGATCAGGGATACTGACTGGTGACAGTATGTATAATAAATAAATACATTAGTTACGGTAATCATTTTTTATTCATTATTCTAACTTTTTTTTTTCATTTCTTTATCTTATATTTTTTTCCATTATTTAACATTTTTTTTTCTTCTTTTATCTTTTTTTTTTTACATACGGCCATCAACTGGAGGAGGGGGTGGGTAATCAGCAATTTTTCTTTTACACTGTTATTGCTTATAACAGTGATGATCCTTGTTTCAAACAGTAGTTTTAACTGTCATGAATGGCTTCAATTCATGACAGCTTGCCTACTATTGTGATGCTGTGATTGGCTACAGCTATTCACATGGTACAGGGTGACAGGTACCATGTGATAGCTGTGGGTCAATCATAGCATGGAAGCCATTCATGACAGTTTTTCTTACATGTTATCATGTAATTGCTATGATTGCTCATAGAAATCACATGATACCCTGGCTGCTCACAGGTGCCAGGTAACATGCGCAGTGATCCACCAGATACAGCAGTCACAGGATTGCAACTCTGCTCCCAGGAGGGTGTGCCAGTGCGCATGTGCTAAGCTGAGCAACATACTGGTACGTTGCTCAGTTCGTCTGTACCACCAGCTAGCAGTAAATGTACTGTTAGGGGGTGGTAAGTGGTTAAAGGATAGCATCTACAGGATTTTTGTTCATCTCTGTGCCCACTTTGGGACAAAAATTTTCACTTACTTTCACGTCAGCCAGGCAGAAAATGGTGGAAAATGTTCCTTTTGGGGAAGCACAACAAAAAATATAATCCAGTGTAAATCCCTTCCCTAACTATGGCTAGAATGTTTCGCATGGCTTTTGAAATGCATGGGAAAGATACTGTATTGAGGTTATTCCTGGCAACAGAAGTTTTAGCTGAGTGTACATCTGTTATATACATGTACTGGGATTACAATGCTGTCATTACATAATAAAGTGCCATGTTCCACTTAATTTTCTCTAGGCATATTGTATTTTGAATTATTAGCAGATGTACAGCAACTGCACAGAATGTTACTCCCAGCTGGGTTATAAATGCCTCATGTAAATGTGTTCATCTGGCTTATAAATCAATGTTTTATTTATAGCTGTAATCTTGTTAGGCAAACATTTTCAGGATAAAAGAGAAAATAGTCATAGTTCATCTCTCACCCCCAAGAAAGACGATTTCAGAATTACAATTAATCCACAGCAATGCCAATATCACTTTTATTTTCATATTGAACAATTGAAGTCACAAACATTGCTACATTGCTGGACAAAGTAACACACAGAAATGCAGCTCTTAGTTGCTAGCTACTAATTCTGTCAACCTTTCACGTGACTTTTTTTTTTCCCCCAGACACTTATTAGGTTATGGAATTGTCACATAGAAAATTCATGACATTAAGGCACTGAGACGTTGGTTGCCTTGATTTTTTTTTTCCTCTTCTGCAGAGACAAATAGCTGGAACAGTATCACAGGGTGACCTAATTCTTTCAATGATTTATAACAACAGGTTAAATTATAGGTGTGAGACATGGTGACATAAGTCAAGAAACACTTGACTAGCTGTCCTCTGAAGAAATCTTTGCTGTTTTGTTCTGTTGTATAACAAAAACAACACATATTGAATATGCCTTGTCCTCCGGTTGTTGGTGCTTTTAAGATGAGAGATTTCAATAAACTTGCTTTGTAAAATAAAACCACGTAACATTCTTTGTCATATAGCTCTTTCCTACATGTGTTTCAGACCTAGACTATATCCATCTAGAGTAAAGAATATATTTCTATATTTCAGCGAGAGAGCTGAGTACCAAGAGATATATCATTCCCACGTGAATATGTTGCATAGTCTGCGCACAGGCTGCCGGTTAGAGCAGATCAGTGCTGCTTCTCTAAGCCAAAAAAATTCCCATTCAGGATCACGTTCAAGTATCTGATTTTTCTTCTGGAGTTTCAGCTGGAGTTTCTCCTGAAGGTTCTCCTCCTCCTGCACCATCATCTAATAAAAAAAAAAACAGTAATATAATTAGCATTTAGGTAAGTTAGCATTTCAACTTCTCAGTGCAGGACACAGTAGAGGGGCCAGCAGATGGAACTTGTGATGGAGCGTAGGCAGAACAGAACACACAGAGTAGATGGCAAACACACAAAGCTTTACTGAGGCAAACAGATGACAGTCACCGAATAGGGGAGTTCGCAAGGAGGGTGAATACACCAGTCCAGGGCGTCACAGAAGGACCAACACACTTAAAATCCAACACAGAGAGCCAAGGGAGAGTCTCTGTAGCAAGTAATCCAATAGGGAGTTTGGTGTGAGTCTCTGTAGAAAGTAATCCAACAGGGGGGGTTGGTGTGAGGTCAGCACAAGAACAGTTCAAGTGAAGCAGGGAGAGAGCATGTACTCACGGATCCCTGGAGTCTAGCAGACAGTCTTCCCCAGCTCTGGGAGAAGGGGGGTACTAGGCAGCCTTGGGTCTCTGCCGAGCCTGGCCACGGAAAAGGTCCTGGCCGCAGCCCAGGCTCCTTCCGTCAGTTACACAGCGGTGAATACCTCGGGAGCTTGGCTCAGCTTCTTAATACTGGTCGGACCCCCCTAGTCACCTAGGCAACCTGGGGGGAGGCAAAGGTAGCTTGGCTCTAGCTTGCATTAGGAATGCCTTTCATCTCAGCAGAAGGGGGGAGGGGCACGGATGAGAGGGAGCAGAGGGAGCAGGCACAGGGCAAGGGGCTGAGAGGGGGTCAGCTGTGACAGAACTGAAGTGGGGAGCCAGGTATTTCCAGAAGTGTGTTCAATGCATTTGATTTTTTTTTTAACCAGCTGGGCTATAGTATAGAGCAGGGGTCTCCAAACTGGGACCCAAGGGCCAGGTATGGCCCTTTGCTTGCCTTTATCTGGCCCTTGGGACACTATTCCTCCTGCTGATACTAAAACAATGGAGTACTATTCCTCCCACTGACACCAAAGATCGGGAATTAATTATCCTGCTGACACCATTGATGGGGCACTATTCCTCCCACTGACACCAAAGACAGGAATTAATTATCCCGCTGATACCAATGATGGGGCACTATTTCTCCCACCGACACCAAAGATGAGGAATTAATTATCCCACTGACACCATTGATGGGGCACTATTCCTCCCACTGACACCAAAGACAGGAATTAATTATCCCGCTGATACCAATGGTGGGGCACTATTTCTCCCACTGACACCAAAGATGAGGAATTAATTATCCCGCTGACACCATTGATGGGGCACTATTCCTCCCACTGACACCAAAGACAGGGAATTAATTATCCCGCTGACACCAATGATGGGGCAATATGATACCACCCAAATTGCCCACTCTGCTCCTCCCAAGATATCTTCCTCTCTAGCTCCCTCATCACCTCCTCCCATGCTCACCTCCAGGACTTCTCCAGAGCCTCTCCCATCCTCTGGAACTCCCTACCAGAGTATGTCCGGTCAGCCCCTACCCTGTCTGCCTTTAGGCGATCTTTGAAAACTCACTTTTTCAGGGAAGCCTACACCACCTCCACCTAAAAACTGTACTTGAATCACCTCCATCAGATCATCCCCCCGCAGCTATCACCTTTTGTATCACCTCCCCCGTCCTTTAGATTGTAAGCTCCACGAGCAGGGCCCTCACATTCCTTCTGTACTGAAATGTAAATGTACTGTCTCCCTTATATTGTAAAGCGCTGCACAAACTGTTGGCACTATATAAATCCTGTATAATAATAATAATTCCTCCCACTGACACCAAAGACAGGGAATTAATTATCCCGTTGACACCAATGATGGGGCACTATTCCTGCCACTGACACCAAAGACAGGGAATTCATTATCCCGTTGACACCAATGATGGGGCACTATTCCTCCCACTGACACCAAAGACAGGGAATTAATTATCCCGCTGACACCAATGATGGGGCACTATTCCTCCCGCTGACACTAACAATGGGGTACTATTCCTCCCACTGACAATAACAATAGGGTACTATTCCTCTCACTGACACCGAAGACAAGAAATTATTTATCCTGTTGACACCAATAATGGGGCACTATTCCTCCCGCTGACACCAAAGACAGGTAATTAATTTTCCCACTGACACCAGTGATGGGGCACTATTCCTCCCACTGACACCAAAGACAGGGAATTAATTATCCCGCTGACACCAATGATGGGGCACTATTCCTTCCACTGACACCAGAGACAGGGAATCAATTCTCGACTGACACTAATGATGGGGCTCTATTCCTCCCGCTGACACCAATAATGGGGCACTATTCCTCCTGCTGACACCAGAGACAGGGAATTAATTCTGCAGCTGACACCAATGATGGAGCACTATTATTCCCTCTACCACCAATCATAAAATGTTTTTACTCCCACTGACCATCAAGCCTATAGCATTTTTTACTCTCACCATTGCCAAGGCATTTTCTACTCCCACTGGCCCCAGTCCGGCTCCCCTAAAGTTTGAAGGGCAGTAAAATGGCCCTTTGTTGCAAAATTTTGGTGACCCCTGGTATAGAGTAAAGATCAGTAGTAAAACAGGTAAGTATTAGTCCTTTTCTTAAAGCGAAGCTCCACCCAAAAGGGGAAGTTCTGCTTTAAGGCTTTGTCCCCTGATCCCCACTAAGGATTGGCACCTCTGGGGAGTGGGGGGGGAGCGGGTACCCGAATTTGACAGGTACCCGCTCCCACTTCAGCTGTGATCGCCTAGGCGATCGGAAACAGAAGTTGTCCTCCCCCCCACCCTCCCTGTAGTCTTCTGGGACACGTGACAGGTCCCAAAAGACTATGGGACCATTCACAAAGCAGAGTGCTACTCGCACATGCACAGTGGGCACCTGGCTGTGAAGCCACAAGCTGTCACAGCCGGGTGCCCACACTGAAGATGTCGGCGCCAAAGAGACAGGATGGTCGGTGAACCCGGTTGGTGTGAGGACACAGCAGGATCGAGGGATAGGTGAGTGGCTGTTTTTTTAAAAGTCATCAACTTTTATTTTTTTCATTTCGTCTGGACCTCCACTTTAACATGCAGTCCCTGTTTTAAAAAAAAAAAAAAGTGGTTCTAGAGGCAGAAGTTTTATTTTACCTTAAAGTGGTTGTAAACCCTTACATATACCCAGTGATGTGACTGGCCTCAGGTGATACACAGAGATGAAACAAATCCCCCTACATAAGTTGTACCTGTTTATCTGCAGTATTCTCTGCTCTATATTCATACAAAGTGCTACATTTTAAAGCTTGTCTGAGAGTTCAGAAAAAAAGGGGGCAGAGAGCTGAAGTTACACTCTGTAGAGCTCAGTGGGCAGAGCTCTGAGAGCTTATTGAAGGGAAGAGGCACCCCCCTCCACACAGCTCACAGGAACAGAGCTGAGGCTTTCATTCTGCTGGAGCTCCCTCCCCTTTCGCCATTTTTCTCTTGGTGCCAGGCAAACTTGTCAAAAGTGACTCGTGCAAATCGCAGAGGAGCAAAGCAGCAGACAGAAATGACACTTCATGCTCCGAATTGAGACAAGTACATACAATACGGGGGTATACTTTGGTCATATTTCATATATGAGATTTACAACCACTTTAAGGCTCGGTTCACACTACCGTGATCCCAAAGTCTTGCAACTTGATTGTGATTTCCCTGTGACATCTTTGCCACTAAAGTAAAAAGCCTTTTACCGTCTGTGCCTCCCCCTGACACCACTCTCGATCCAGTGATGCATTCAAGGGCTTTGGTGAGAGCAGCAAGAGCCATTGGCTCATGCTGCTGTCAGTCAAATCTAGTAGGAGGGAGCAGGGGGCAGGGCCAAGCCACACTGTGTGTCTATGGATGCACACAGCTCAATTTGGGAGCAACCCCATGCCAGTTACCCCATAGTAAGTGGAGAACAGAAGAATCCTAGAGCATTCACTCTTTGCAATACTATTTTACACAGCAGGTACCTGTAAGTATAACATGTTGGCTGTCTACCCTGGAAGATTACTCCTCACTTCTTGTTACAGTGACAGCCATGACATTTTGGATTTCACATTCTGTCAAATGGTCCATTTTCAAGTAACAATGGTAACCAAGACAAGTAGAGATAGTGAGTTTCCCCAGTGGGTAAACAGCCAACACTTCAAACCTAATAAGGGCTGTAATATTTCTACACTGTCCAAAACTAATAAAAAATGTTTGCTAGGTCTCTCCATTCGTCCACTTCTCCGAGTGCCCTCTAAGCAAACGGTTTGCTATGGGGGCACCCTTCTGGGAGCACTCCTGAGCCAGGCTGTGTGCATCCATAGTCACACACAGCATGCCCCCCACTCCCTCCTCAGAGGATTTGACTGACAGAGGCAGGAGCCTAGGTGTCCCGCTGCTGCCTCTGTGTCCTGTGAGAAGAGGAAAAGAGAGGAGTGCTGCTGAACAATAGTGTAGCGCTGGAAAGAGAAAGAATTCAACTGTTTGGGGGGAGGAAGAAGCGATGGAAAATTTGTTTTGATTTTAGAACCACATTAAATTACATATTGAAACTTAAAATAACACTATAGTCTCCAGAAAAAATAAAAAAACTAGCAAGTGTAACAAAGCTCCCTCTTTTTATGGAAGATAATGTTATAGTACACAGTAGCAGTAGTATTTAAAAGTAATATTTTCTGATTGGGTAGCTAACATTAAGCTGTAGTATACATTCCATCATTTAATATGATAGTAGAGTAAAACGCATCAGAATTTTTTATGTAAATTGCAAGCTAATAAATATGTAAGTGTATCACTTAATGTTATGTGCTGCATTACCTCTCATAGAGATCACAGTGCACCAGCTGACCATACCTTAATCTAACGTTTTACATATCCAGTGCAGATTAGGGTATAGAAAGTCAGTAATGGGAAAAGACCTGCTGTTGGGAGCCAAAATGCAAAACTGGTTACTAGTCCTTTGCCCTCTGCCTGTCTTATATGGGCACAGCTTGTGGGTAGGGCTTAACCAGTGTACCCAGAAAGTGGGAGGAGTAAACACACATTGGTACTTATACATTATTTTATGGTGTGAGTAAAAAAAAAAAAGGTAATGTATGGAAATGGAATTACATATGTTGTAGGTTACATACTTCTTTAGGCAGAAGGGTAAGCTCTGTCAACAAAGCGCTTTTTCTGTGGGAATATAATATGCAGGCAGATCACAGAACCCCTGAAGAGCACTTCCCTTAAAGGAGGTATCCAGATTACTGGATTGCACCAAGATCCTTAAAGTCCTTGCAGGTAATCAGGCTTATGGTGGGAGACAGTTCTAAGAAGCTGGAAAAAGAGAATTCCCGTAAGGGAAGCCTACTATTTTCCTCCTTGTTCCCTCCTCTCCCAAACACAGCTCCTTTTCTCTTCTTAATAAGCAGGGCTCAATCCTACGCTGTGGATGCACCAAGTGATACAGAAACAGCAATTTAAGCACTTCTGTGTCAAGATGGCCACCCAAACCTCGTAGGAATTCAGCATCCAACAGTACAGTCTGACCTTGCCAAGGTGACCATCTGAAGCCCCTAATAGGGGACAAAGTAGCCCCAATGGTTTTCTGGCAGCCTGAAAAAGTGGCACCTGCCTACAAGCTTCAAAGGTTTAGGTTTTCTTTTGGAGAACATAGTACATTTAAACAGAGATTGTAAGCAGAATCGATCTGTGGACTTGGACTGAAGTTGTTTTTGCTGTCCTTTGCATTTTTTAGTACACAAAAGAGATTATTTTCATCAACTTTGGTAGCAATATATTTTGCTATTTTTTACGTTTCATATAACCACTCTGTCACATAGACTGGGTTTAGTACTGTTGCTAATGATATTTTTTAATGTAGCCAGATGCAGGCTACTTATAAATGGAGAAAATGAGACATTGTCAAAAAAGAATTTTCGCCCCACTTTATGTTTAAGAACAAGGCTACTACATCACCTTTTGCAGATAGATGGGGATCATCCTTCCTGTTAACAAGCAGAGGATCTTGGGACCTGTAGTCCCGCAACTAATATTCACTAAATCCTAGGATTTTTTTGGAACTACAAATCCCAGGGAGCCAGATCAACATGGAAATCTTGGAAAGTCTATAAATTTAACCAAAACTGGTAAACTCGCTCTCTTGTCTTCAGTTGGGTTGGGGTGACAAGATTGGGTGGACAATGCAATTTTGCTTGCAGCTGCACGGAGCCTCAGTGGCCCAGCCAAACACCAGCAACAGATTCTCTACCAATTTGCTATATTGTTCATGGTCCAACAGCATCTCACATTATCCCACCAAGAGCTTCCCGCTGCTGTCAGCAGTCTAAGAAACCAGAGACACTCACAACTTCTCTTCATTGCTACCCGCTGCTCTTATCAGCACATCTACAGCCCACTGTGTAACTCCTGCCTCATCTCGCTGTGAAGCCAAAGCCAACTCAACTCCCTTTACAGCACCAGAGACTGACTTCTAATCAGAATTGGTGAGAGGGCAGCAGTCTTTGCTCTACTCTGTTTGCACAAGAACACTGCTAGCATATAATATATATATATATATACATATATACTATATATATATATATATATATATATATATATATATACTCAGCCAAGAAGACTGTGTTTCTTTATCCTTCCTCTCTGCACACCTGACTATCCTCTGCCTTAAAGGGCCCCAGCTTGCTACCAGAACAGCCTCCACCATGAATTGACTCTTCTCTTTACCATTCACAAATGTTCCCCAATATTCCAAGGGGTGCTTTTCTTTGCTCATACTGAGCACCTGCCGAGTTCTTTAGCACCAGTAATTGTGGGAATTTTGTCTGCTTTTGCTAGTCCTCCTGCCTACAGCCAGTGTTGTATACTCCCTAGGCACCACTGTTACCAATATCATGTCACTCAGTGGTTCAGTGCAATCTGTTACCCTATTTATCCATTATCATCTGTGTTCTTACTGCTTAATAAACTCTGACTGTGAAATACTGCAAGCAGATTGTGTTTCTCTGAGTGTTGACTGAAATTGTCTTGAAATACACAATATACCTGTGATAGCTAAAACTTGCGTTCATTGCCTTTACTTTGTGCAGGATAATAGTTTGTCTAAACCATGTCTGAACCTAGAGTGTCAAAGGGGTCAAGGGGCATCATAAAGTGGCCTTTCCACGGGTAGAGCTACATTAAGTTGGGTTTTTTATTAAAGAAAAGTTCAACCTGCTTTGCTGACATTTCTTTCTGAGAGGTACAGAGGCTAAAATTGATTTCTCCTTCTGCAAATGATGGTTGTCTGGCTATCATTATAATCCTCTTGCTTCAGTACTTTGAGTAACTAATGCAGAACACATATGTAGATAAGGACATTTGACTTTGGTCAGAATTTTCAAGTTTGTAAACTTGTTTCAAGCCTGTTGGTCAGCATAATGGCCAAGCAACTACTACTTTCTATAAGAGGCCAATTCTAGAAGGCCCCACATATTTCTCAGGAAAACTTTAACAATGCAGAAATGAGTGAGCAGGACAGAGTGTGCTGAGATCTACTAGACTGAATTTACCACTTTACCTTGTTCTGTTAACCAAGCTAAAATCTATTCTAATTTTGGATAACTATGACATTTAATACCTATATTGTAAGAAGTTACCTTGGGATACAGAGAGCTCTGCTAGTTTCTGTGGTAGATCAGTGGCTTCTGCCCCTGCTGGGGAACCCAAAATGTCTGGTAAGGCATTGCGGCGACCTGATCTTCCTGATGCTGCAAAATCTGGGACCCCAGGCTCCACATCAGTCATTGCTGGCCTTTCTTCATAGCAACATCTGTAAGAGACAAAAGGCAAAGTCAGAATGCTGCTAGAGGGAACAAAATATTTTAATAGAGAAAATAATGACCATGCATGATCTGTTTGGGTTTTCTTGAATAAATCAGAAGCTTTTGCCAAATGCTGAAATCATTAAAATGCATCTAAACCCTAAGGCCCCTTTTACACAAAGGGTCTGATCAGGTTTGCCTGGCAGTTTTTCAGGCAGACCTGATTGAATGGTCCATTCACCCCTATGGAAAGGTGGGTGTAAACAAACTTATGTCCCTTTACACCCACCTACCTCTGATCCGGTTCACTGAAAAAACACGGAAGGGGGTCCATCCTTCTTCATCTAGGTGGACCAGATCGGAGGGCAGTCAGGTGTAAATGTACAGTGGAGTTTATTTTAACTAAGTGGACATGGACCTGTCATTGATTGGCTCTGAGGAAGAGGTACAACCTCGAAACGCGTCAGCCATCAGCTATCCAGAGGTCTACAGTCCCCCACCAGACTACCTTCAGGGGTATTGGACCACACTGCATCTCTTGTGACATGCTTTCCATTTGATTTTATTTCTCTTGTGAGTATTTTATTTTTTATCAATAAATCTAATTTTTAAAGGTAATGCACTAGGCCCATGCGCCCTCTTTTTGTCTTTTCATATACCTGTCATGGATACCCTGATATGGATCAGCAGACAGATCTCCGCTCAAAATGGAGTCCACCTTGTGTGAAAGGTGCCTAATTGGGTGACAGTCATTTTGGTAAAACACAAAACAATTATTTTGCTGATAAAATACTGTTTTCATCTCTTCTTTATCATTTGTTAGAACAGTAATTTTGACCCCTTCTCCCCATCCCCTTTCATCAGTCTTTTTGCAACCATTTTCTGTCTACATGCATGTCCTTCAGTGTCTGCATGTTACTGCTCAGAGTGGGCTTTCTGATATTGATAGCCATGGAACATGCCCGTGCAATGACTGTCAGCACAGCAGTGTATAATCTCCACTGAAAGCTCATGTAGCAGGTTGACAACGCAGGTTACAATAGGTAGACAGGAGTGTTGTCACCACATAACTGGAATTACAGATACAAGGGCCTTGTCAGGGATTATTTTAAAGAAGGCTTCAGTTCTACAGCCCAACTGAACTTTAAGTTTAAATCAGATAAATACATTTTAGACACATCAAAACAAAAGCTGTGTAAAGTCTTACAGTTTATTTTCTCTGGAAAGCAGCCACGTCCTGCCGGCGTGCTGCAGAGAATGACCCTGGCTCTCCTAACGCTTCCTGCTGATTGGAGAGCTGTACATCTGGCTCAGCAATTGGCATGTCATATTCCTGCAGAGAGACTTTGTCCACACAGAAAACAAGGGTGCATGCTGGCAGGGGACAGGCTTTTCTACCCAAGCCATGGGTGCTTTCTTAATAGGAATATCTGTAAGACTTCAAATAACTTGTTGCTGTTGTTTTAAAGTGGTAGTATATTCTATTTTTATACTTTTACCGACAGGTAAGCTTATAATAATGCTTACCTGTAGGTAAAACTAATATCTCCTAAACGTTCACCATTTAGGAGATATTCCAGTGAGAAGCAGCCGGTGACATCACCAGAGCATACGTTCTGAAGGCTCAGCATACTCATTACATATCTTCAGAGCTCTATGCCAATGGCCGTGACTCCCGCACGCATGCACAGGAGTGACATCATCGCGGCTCAGCCATTCAAGCAGCTACAAGGAAGACCGGGTAAAGATGGAAGCCTCTGCAGCAGTGACAGAGTGCCATTGGAGGGCTTTGTTTCAAGGTGATTCTTTTATAATGTGATAGTATGTGATGTGGAGTAGCACATTTTGCCTTTACCTTGCAGGGGGAATTTTTTTTTTTTAATTCACATTTACTACTGCTTTAATGCCCATGAATTGTATTTAAATGCTAAACTGAAAGGTCAATTGGACTTTTATAATATGAAGTTACAATAACATGTTAAAGATTATATGAATGTTGAGGGACTTGGTTTAGATCTACTTTAAAGGTACTTGCATATTCATTCACTAGGATATGTAAGCATTACAGCAGTGACAACTTGCATTTGTATATATGTGTTGTGAATGAACATGATAATGCCAACATATTAGGTACTGTAAGATATATTGTTAGGAGCTTATATCCTAAACATTATACAAGATTATCATGCAAATATTCTATGTAGTTCATGTGTGTGGTTTCATGTATTGTCTAAGGACTAGATCTGTGTAGATGCACAGTATACACAGCTAACTTTGAAGGCATTTATTGTGTGAGACATTTGGCTGCCTAGATACCACGTTACAATTTCCATAGAAAATAGCCAATGAATGTTAGACTCTAGTCCCGAGGACGTATGCTACCTGGGGAGACGCAGCATGAGTCATGTAACCTGCCTGAGTACTGCTTGTTGAAGCTTACTGACACTTGTTTTCTATGTACGGATGCAGCTCAGTGGTTATCATAGTAATCCATGGACCATTGTATCACCTAAGGTTAAAAAAGTCTGCAGAATTTTGAATATAAACAAAAACTGCTATTAATTATAAAATCCAACAAATAGAAATTAGAGACAGGAATATAGGAGAAACCCTACAAAGGAGACACTAGCTTTGGCCACCTTGGTGACAACTAGGGATCCCCTCACTATGGAGAGGGGGAATCTATGATTGTGATTATATGTTTCATTTGTGGCAACACTTAGGTAGCAACACTTAACGTGTGTTTTCTCCTTTGCATTGATGAAACCAGCTGATCTTTTTTATACATCTGTAGTTTATACGGATCTACTTTGTATGTAAACATTGGAATTATTCTTATTGAATGTCTGTGCTGTAAATTGCTGTAGCTTTCAATAAAGCTTTTGTAAAAGAAAAATCTGACAGGTGTTCTAATTGCTCTCCACTCTAGTCAAAACAAAACAAATTATAGATGTTATCTTGTGGGTCCAGCATACAGGATTTTTTCTGATTGGATGAGATGGGAATCATAATGTCACCCTCCTCCCTCCCTGCCTCATCCAATCAGAGAATAACTTGCTATCGAAAGAAATAAGCATTCTTTGAATGTCAGCAGTGCTGAGCAAGCAACCCTCTGTGATCAGTGTGAAGTGGGGCAGAGACTTAGCACCCGGAAGAACACAGTGATCACTAATAGCCACAACTACTACAGTAATTGTCAGTTTACACAGTGGCCCCTAAGGTATGAGATATGCAAAAAGCTGGCCCAATATTACTTACCAAAAAGACATATACCAGTGTTGCAAAACTATCTTGTTCTACTTGTACTACAATTTAATGCTAAATTCAGTTACTAGTGCATTTGTGTTGAAAAACGTGAAAAATGTATCAGTCATCCAGTCTAATCTACCATATAAAGCTCCATCTTGCTTGTCAGCAGCTAAATAGCATCTGTTTTCAGCACATGTTATAAGTTCCACCTGTTTTTAGGGTGTAACATATAACATGTTCCAGCATCTTCTCCCTCCCTGTGACAGCGAGTGGGGGATTCTCTCCCTGCACCTGCTGTCACAATTTGAAAACATTGAGGCCTTGCTGGACTTTGCCCACAAGTCCATGTCATTCATTCACAGTTTCCTGTGAATGGATAGACTACAAGTACCATCAGCCATTGCGACTGATGGCTGGTAGTTCTCAATGAACTAAAAGTGTGTTGTTGATGCTCTCATAGTTCAGTGACCTTCCTGCTCTCAAGTAACAGCTATCCTGAGAGTCTGCAGGGGCCAAACATTGCACCCGAGATCTGATGAACGTGGGTGCAGTGCTCTGCGGGCTCTTTAGAAAAAAAATAAATAAATGCACATTTTTTTACCTGCCTAAAAATATGCATTTATTTTTTATTTTTTTTCGAAAGGTGAAATTAGCCTTTCACACCCACTATAACACCAACAACTAACTGATGAATCAGCCACAAATTTCATAATTGCCCGTAACATCTGCTAGTTCCCAAGCACATTTTTTGTGCATCCATTTTTGCACACAGAAACAAAATTACATATAATGGCATAGGAGTGTTAAACATATAGTAAATCAGGTTCAATTGGAAAAAAGTTAGCAAGTGATAAAAGGCCAAAATAAGATATGCAAACTCATTTCTCCCTAAAGTCATGCCAAATGTACAGTATGTAGCATCGCAGTGCACCATTTTGTTTTGTTTACTGCCAATTTGCTCCTCCACTTTGAAAAACACCCCTTCTGGCAGTGGCCATGTTGAATAAGGGCAGATGATGCATATAGCATTTACTTCTTGCAATCCATTTGCCTTTAGCTCAGGCATGCAGGCAAGAGGGTGTGCCTAGCTGAGAAAACCCCTTCTACCCCCTGAAGACTCCTGGGATGTATGACATAATTTGTCTAGGCCTCAAAACCCAGTAGTAACTGTAAAAAATGTTTAAAACAAATAAATAAGATATACTTTCCTACCTATTTGCTAATGATATCAGCATACGATTTAAAAATAGTCAATGTTGATTGACAGTAAAGGAGAAGAGGGTGACCTCATGCAATATGCAATATAGCAAAGTCTCCTTGTTCTACAGTAGAGAGGCAATGTTTCCTTGTATGCATTTTCTAGCTTTTATTTTCACTTTGATGTACAGTTGCAAGAAAAAGTATGTGAACCCCTCGGGATTACGTGGAGTTTTGCATGAATTGGGCATAAAATGTGCTCTGAACGTCATCTAAGTCACAACAATAGAAGAACACAGTCTGCTGAACATAATACTACACAAACATTAGATGTTGCCATGGTTTAATTGCACATAACATGTAAACATTCACAGTGCAGGGAGGAAAAAGTATGTGAGGCCCTAGCTTAATTACTTCTCCCAGAGCTAATTGGAGCCTGAGGGAGCCAACCTTGACTCCAATCAGTGTGATGATATTGGATGTGTTGCTGACAGCTGTCCTGCCCTTAAAAAACACACACCTGTGTTGGGTTTACTGGTTTCAATAAGCACTGTCTGATGTGAACCATGCCTCGCAGAAAAAAGCTCTCAGAAGACCTACGATCAAGAATTGTTGACTTGCATGAAGCTGGAAAGGGTTACAAAAGTATCTCCAAAAGCCTTGATGTTCATGTGTCCATGGTAAGACAGACTGTCTACAAATGGAGAAAGTTTAGCACTGTTGCTACTCTCCCTAGTCGTGGTCGTCCTGTAAAAATGACTGCAAGAGCACAGCACAGAATGCTGCACGAGGTAAAGAAGAATCCCAGAGTGTCAGCAAATCTCTGGCACATGCTAACATTTTTGTTGACACATGTACAATAAGGAAAACATTAAACAAGAATGGAGTACATGGGAGGACACCACGAAGGAAGCCATTGCTGTCCAAAAAGAATATTGCAGCACGTTTGAAGTTTGCAAAAGAGCATCTGGATGTTCCACAGCACTACTGGCAAAATATACTGTGGACAGATGAAACCAAGATTGACTTGTTTGGGAAGAACACACACTATGTGTGGAGAAAAAAAGGCACAGCACACCAACATCAAAACCTCATCCCTACTGTAAAACATGGCGGAGGGAGCATCATGGTTTGGGGCTGCTTTGCTGCCTCAGGGCCTGGACGGATTGTTGTCATTGATGGGAAAATGAATTCAATGAATGAAATGAGTTTATCAAGACATTTTGCAGGAAAACGTACGACCATCTGTCCGCCAACTGAAGCTCCGCAGAGGATTAGTGATGCAACAGGACAATGACCCAAAGCATACAAGTAATTCAACAAAACAATGGCTGCAACAGCACAGAATACGCCTTCTGGAGTGGCCCAGTCAGAGTCCTGACCTCGACCCGATTGAAATGCTGTGGCATGACCTTAAGAGAGCGATTCACACCAGACATCCCAAGAATATTGCTACACTGAAACAGTTTTGTGAAGAGGAGTGGTCCAAAATTACTCCAGATCGTTGTGCAGGTCTGATCTGCAACTACAGGAAATGTTTGGCTGAGGTTATTGCTGCCAAAAGGAGGGTCAACCAGTTATTAAGCCCAAAGGTTCACATACTTTTTCCTCCCTGCACTGTGAATGTTTACATGTTATGTGCAATTAAACCATGGCAACATCTAATGTTTGTGTAGTATTATGTTCAGCAGACTGTGTTCTTCTATTGTTGTGACTTAGATGACATTCAGAGCACATTTTATGCCCAATTCATGCAAAACTCCACGTAATCCCAAGGGGTTCACATACTTTTTCTTGCAACTGTACCTTCTGCTTGAACTTTGAGGATGAATTGCTATACGTGTTTTACAACCTTTTTCCAGTCAAGGCACCCTTTAAAATTATAGACAGTCCTGAGGCACCCTTTACAATTATGGACAGTCTTGAGGCACCCCATTCTAAAATGGGGTGCCTCAAGACTGTCCATAATTTTAAACAGGCACCCCATTCTAAAATGTGAAAAACTATTCTAATAGTTTTATATAACGCAGTAACTAGAGATGAGCGAATCGAAGTATCCGAAGTGGAATTCGAGTCGAATATCGGAAAAATTTCGATTCGTGCCGAATCCGAAAAACAGCCTAATTCGGACGCGCGACTCGAAATTTTTCCGAAAATGGCGGCTGACATGTGCGGCGACGGAGCGGGGATGTCGGGGAAGGTGCGCAGACAAGGCGCGCTGCCCCATAATGCATTCCTCAACGACATGTGATCGCATCAGCCAAACAGCAGCCAGCCAGCCAGCACTGTGTAATGGTCGAGGTATATATAGCGGCCATTTTGGAAATCTTCATTTGCCTGCAGTCATTGAACAGAGGCAGACCGCTCTGTACTAGGGACAGGGACAGAGTTAGGGCCACAGAAACGAGAATTGGGGACAGAGAGAAGTTACTTAGGGACAGAGAACCATTACTCAGGGACACAGACTTGTTAATGAGGGCCACAGAATCGTTATTTAGGGACAAAGAAACGCTAGTTAGGGCCACAGAATTCATACTCAGGGACAGACAGAATTTTCACTCAGTGCCAGAGAATTGTTACTTAGGGCCACAGAAACGTTATTAGGGCCACAGAATTTTTACTCAGGGACAGACAGAATTGTTACTGAGTGCCAGAGAATTGTTACTCAGGGACAGACAGAATTGTTACTGAGTGCCAGAGAATTCTTACTCAGGGCCACAGAATTCATTCTCAGGGACAGACAGAATTGTTACTCAGGGACAGACAGAATTGTTACTGAGTGCCAGAGAATTGTTACTCAGGGACAGACAGAATTGTTACTGAGTGCCAGAGAATTGTTACTCAGGGACAGACAGAATTGTTACTGAGTGCCAGAGAATTGTTACTCAGGGACAGACAGAATTGTTACTGAGTGCCAGAGAATTGTTACTCGCACAGACACAAAATTGTTACTTGCACAGACACAGAATTGTTACTCGCACAGACAGAATTGTTACTCAGGGCCACAGAATTCATACTCAGGGACAGACAGAATTGTTACTGAGTGCCAGAGAATTGTTACTCAGGGACAGACAGAATTGTTACTGAGTGCCAGAGAATTGTTACTCAGGGACAGACAGAATTGTTACTGAGTGCCAGAGAATTGTTACTCAGGGACAGACAGAATTGTTACTGAGTGCCAGAGAATTGTTACTCGCACAGACACAAAATTGTTACTTGCACAGACACAGAATTGTTACTCGCACAGACACAGAATTGTTACTCAGGGCCACAGAATTCATACTCAGGGACAGACAGAATTGTTACTGAGTGCCAGAGAATTGTTACTCAGGGACAGACAGAATTGTTACTGAGTGCCAGAGAATTGTTACTCAGGGACAGACAGAATTGTTACTGAGTGCCAGAGAATTGTTACTCGCACAGACACAAAATTGTTACTTGCACAGACACAGAATTGTTACTCGCACAGACACAGAATTGTTACTCAGGGCCACAGAATTCATACTCAGGGACAGACAGAATTGTTACTGAGTGCCAGAGAATTGTTACTCAGGGACAGACAGAATTGTTACTGAGTGCCAGAGAATTGTTACTCAGGGACAGACAGAATTGTTACTGAGTGCCAGAGAATTGTTACTCGCACAGACACAAAATTGTTACTTGCACAGACACAGAATTGTTACTCGCACAGACACAGAATTGTTGCTGAGTGCCAGAGAATTGTTACTCAGGGACAGACAGAATTGTTACTGAGTGCCAGAGAATTGTTACTCAGGGACAGACAGAATTGTTACTGAGTGCCAGAGAATTGTTACTCAGGGACAGACAGAATTGTTACTGAGTGCCAGAGAATTGTTACTCGCACAGACACAAAATTGTTACTTGCACAGACACAGAATTGTTACTCGCACAGACACAGAATTGTTACTCAGGGCCACAGAATTCATACTCAGGGACAGACAGAATTGTTACTGAGTGCCAGAGAATTGTTACTTAGGGACAGACAGAATTGTTACTGAGTGCCAGAGAATTGTTACTCAGGGACAGACAGAATTGTTACTGAGTGCCAGAGAATTGTTACTCGCACAGACACAAAATTGTTACTTGCACAGACACAGAATTGTTACTCGCACAGACACAGAATTGTTACTCAGGGCCACAGAATTCATACTCAGGGACAGACAGAATTGTTACTGAGTGCCAGAGAATTGTTACTCAGGGACAGACAGAATTGTTACTGAGTGCCAGAGAATTGTTACTCAGGGACAGACAGAATTGTTACTGAGTGCCAGAGAATTGTTACTCGCACAGACACAAAATTGTTACTTGCACAGACACAGAATTGTTACTCGCACAGACACAGAATTGTTACTCAGGGCCACAGAATTCATACTCAGGGACAGACAGAATTGTTACTGAGTGCCAGAGAATTGTTACTCAGGGACAGACAGAATTGTTACTGAGTGCCAGAGAATTGTTACTCAGGGACAGACAGAATTGTTACTGAGTGCCAGAGAATTGTTACTCAGGGACAGACAGAATTGTTACTGAGTGCCAGAGAATTGTTACTCAGGGACAGACAGAATTGTTACTGAGTGCCAGAGAATTGTTACTCGCACAGACACAAAATTGTTACTTGCACAGACACAGAATTGTTACTCGCACAGACACAGAATTGTTACTCAGGGCCACAGAATTCATACTCAGGGACAGACAGAATTGTTACTGAGTGCCAGAGAATTGTTACTCAGGGACAGACAGAATTGTTACTGAGTGCCAGAGAATTGTTACTCAGGGACAGACAGAATTGTTACTGAGTGCCAGAGAATTGTTACTCAGGGACAGACAGAATTGTTACTGAGTGCCAGAGAATTGTTACTCGCACAGACACAAAATTGTTACTTGCACAGACACAGAATTGTTACTCGCACAGACACAGAATTGTTACTCAGGGCCACAGAATTCATACTCAGGGACAGACAGAATTGTTACTGAGTGCCAGAGAATTGTTACTCAGGGACAGACAGAATTGTTACTGAGTGCCAGAGAATTGTTACTCAGGGACAGACAGAATTGTTACTGAGTGCCAGAGAATTGTTACTCGCACAGACACAAAATTGTTACTTGCACAGACACAGAATTGTTACTCGCACAGACACAGAATTGTTACTGAGTGCCAGAGAATTGTTACTCAGGGACAGACAGAATTGTTACTGAGTGCCAGAGAATTGTTACTCAGGGACAGACAGAATTGTTACTGAGTGCCAGAGAATTGTTACTCGCACAGACACAAAATTGTTACTTGCACAGACACAGAATTGTTACTCGCACAGACACAGAATTGTTACTCAGGGCCACAGAATTCATACTCAGGGACAGACAGAATTGTTACTGAGTGCCAGAGAATTGTTACTCAGGGACAGACAGAATTGTTACTGAGTGCCAGAGAATTGTTACTCGCACAGACACAAAATTGTTACTTGCACAGACACAGAATTGTTACTCGCACAGACACAGAATTGTTACTCAGGGCCACAGAATTCATACTCAGGGACAGACAGATTTGTTACTGAGTGCCAGAGAATTGTTACTCAGGGACAGACAGAATTGTTACTGAGTGCCAGAGAATTGTTACTCAGGGACAGACAGAATTGTTACTGAGTGCCAGAGAATTGTTACTCGCACAGACACAAAATTGTTACTTGCACAGACACAGAATTGTTACTCGCACAGACACAGAATTGTTACTCGCACAGACACAGAATTGTTACTCAGGGCCACAGAATTCATACTCAGGGACAGACAGAATTGTTACTGAGTGCCAGAGAATTGTTACTCAGGGACACCTAATCGTTGAATTAAATAGTATGTCAGACAACATGCAGAGGAGTGGCAGAGGAGGCAATGTTTTAGGAGCGAGCAGACGTGGCAGCAGAGGAAGGGGTCGAGGCAGCAGTATTCGCAGCCAGAGGCCAGTGCTCCCGGTGTCATCCAGCGGTCGTGTCTCCACCGACAACCCTGCCGTCATTGATTGGTTGGCTCGGTCGTCTTCCTCTTCCCAGGTCACCTCTGACACCTACAGCCAACGGTCGGTGGGTACGTCAGACACAACCGTTAGTTGGCATGGCCCGGGAGCAAGCCCACTGAAATCACGTGTCCTCTACCTGCCCCTGTCCTTTGCTGTTCCCTCACCAAGCGAAGTATCGCATGCTGTGGGCTCAGCCCCACTGTACAGTGAGGAAGAGCTAACAGAGGGCGGTCAGGAACGGGGGGAGACATCGGCCTTTTCAGCAGCCAAGCGAACAAGTACTGGCGAGGAGAGTGGCTCGGTAGCCGGTCTAGAGACAGGTCTGTCTCCTGACCCAGACGCAGCCGAGGGGGCTAGTAGTGAGGCGGAGACCCTACTTGATGATGAGGAGGTTGATCGCACTTGGCAGCCTCGTCGTCATCAGGCAATTTCTTCCGCATCATCAGGAGAAGAGGGTGGCAGCTTGGCAGCGAGCAAAACAGTCGGTGGGTTGCCCAGGAGACAGCAGCAGGGTCGCATCAGTGTCAGTGGAGCCAAACGTCCACGGAGTAGAGCACCAGCTCCACTGCAGCCTACCACCACAGCCAGTAGTGGTGCCGGTGCGCACGGAGGAAGTAGCAGTCAGCCAGTGAAGAGTAGCGGGGGCAAAGTTTCCTACTCGGTGGTGTGGCAATTTTTCCTCAAGCCGCCCGAGGAAGTAAACGTAGCCGTATGTCGACTATGTGGCCAGAAATGCAAGCGTGGCCAGGGGGCCCATGTTGGGACTACAGCGTTGCGTCAGCATATGCAGCGTCACCATTCGGTGGCCTGGGAAAACCGTGATAAACATACGGCGGTTCTGCCTGCCCCAGCCCCCGCTCCATCACCCGCTCCGTTACTTGCTCCGTCACCCGACGTCGTCAATCGCCCTCTATCAGCCAGTCAAGGCTCCAACACCTCTGCTGAGGGGAGTTGTCGCTCGTTGGCATCTTCCGCTCGTTCAGATGCTCCTTCTCCTGCTACTCCTCTTCTCGGATTCCGTCAACAGTCTTTCTTGGAATCCGTATCCAAGAGACAACAGTTTGCGAGCACGCACCCGACGGTGCAAAAGCTGAACGTCCTCCTGTCCAAGTTGCTGGTGCTGCAGTCCCTCCCTTTCCAACTGGTGGACTCAGCACCTTTCCGAGAAATGATGGCTTGTGCCGCGCCGCGGTGGAGAGTGCCAAGCCGTCATTTCTTTGCCCAAAAGGCAGTGCCAGCCCTGCATTCACATGTAGAAGAGATGGTGGGCCAGTCTTTGAGCATGTCGGTCTCTGCCAAAGTGCACGGCAGCGCCGACGTGTGGAGCTGTAACTACGGTCAGGGACAGTACATGTCATTTACGGCCCACTGGGTGAACGTGGTGCCGGCACAGCCTCACCAGCAACTTGGACAGATCACGACGCTTTTGCCTCCACGTTTGCACGTCCTTGGTCCAGCAAGCATGTCCGCCTCTACCACCTCTTTTTCCGCCGTGTCCTCAGCCGCCACCCCCGTGCCAAGTCCCATTACCCGACCGGCATATCACATGTGCAGGGCGCAACGGTGTCACGCTGTGCTGCACCTGGTATGCCTTGGCGAACGTAGTCACACAGGGGAGGAACTGCTGAGTGTAATGAACAGAGAAATCGACAGATGGCTGTCTCCGCGCAAACTAAAAATCGGAACCATGTTGACTGACAACGGAAAGAACATGGTGTCTGCTCTGCGTCAAGGAAGGTTGTGCCATGCGCCATGCATGGCTCACGTGTTCAATCTGGTTGTCAAGCGGTTCCTAAAATCCACCATCCCACTGCAAGACATCCTTAAAATGTCACGTAAACTGTGCATGCATTTCAGCCATTCCTACACCGCAAAGAACACCCTCATTGAGCTGCAGCGGCAGAACGGAATTCCACAGCATCGCCTGATCTGCGACGTTGCAACAAGGTGGAATTCAACCCTACACATGTTAGACCGCCTTTACGAGCAGCGAAAGGCCATCACCGATTTCCTGATGTTACAAGCGGATAAAGGTACTCCCCTGTGTAACTTAGATGTCAGCCATTGGCAGCTCATGCGTGACACCTGCCGCTTGCTCAGGCCCTTTGAGGAGGCCACGCTATTCGTGAGTCGGCAGGACTATGGGATGAACGACGTCATTCCTCTGTTGCACGTCCTGGAACAAATGCTGTTAACAATGGCTGGTCAGGGTGCGGTAGACGTGGCGCACAGATCTCAACGCCACATGACCCCTGTGGGGGCAGGACAGGAAGAAGAGGAGGAGGTAGAGGAGGACATTTGTGCTCAGGAATTATTGAGTGAAATGGGTGGTTTTTCCACTCAGCGGACAGGAGTGGAGGAGCAGGAGCATCTGGTAGAGGAGGAGGAGGAGGAGACAGAGGACCCAGACGCACCGTGGCAGTATGCTGTGGAGATGGAGGCAGGGAGTCCCTCGCATTCCTTGGCACAAATGGCCCATAGCATGCTCGGTTGCTTGCGTAGCGACAGCCGAATAATAACCATCAGACAGAGGGATGACTTTTGGCTGTCCACCTTGTTGGACCCTCGCTACCGGTCCAAAATGGTGGCCTTTTTCACACCTGCTGAGAGGGAGGCCAAAATTACGTACTATAAAAACCACCTATGTAGTCAGTTGGTCTCTGCCTTTGTGCGCCAACGTCCATCCTCAGACACTGTGGGCCCTGTGCGCTCGCGTTCCGCTGGCATGGCAGCAGGGGAGGGGTGGGGTGGTAGGAGCAGTGGCAGCTCCACCAGCAGTGGCTGCCTCAGTCTGCAGTCGATGATGAGTAGCTTTCTTCACCAGCGCAGTGAGGAAACTACTAACCAGCCGCAGCAGCAGCAGCAGCATCAGGTGGACCTGGAGCAGGAGCTCAAACAACAGGCTTGGGCCTACTTGGACAGCACCCTGCCAACCGAGGTAGACAATCCCCTTGACTACTGGGCAACGAAACTTGACCTTTGGCCCCAACTAGCTGAATTTGCCCTTGAAAGGCTGTCATGCCCGGCCAGTAGCGTGGCATCGGAGCGCGTGTTTAGTGCGGCAGGAGGTATTGTAACTCCGCGGAGGACACGACTGTCCACCCAAAGTGTGGAGAGACTCACGTTTGTGAAAATGAATCAGGCGTGGATTAGTCTGGATTTCAAACCACCAGTTCCTGACACAACTGACTAAATCCGCCATGAATCATGCCTCAAACATGTGCCACTTTCAGGTCTCCTCACACTGCTGGTGTGTTTAATTTTTTGACATAGGGTGCTGGCAGATTACGGGCCTCCTATAGCTGCTGCCAGGCCCCTAATCTGCCATAGGCCCCTATATACCGCCTCCTCATGCTGCTGCTAGGTCCAGAGTCTCTCATGGGTCCCTGTACGGCCTCCCATTGCTGCTGTCTCCATCGCCACACTCTGCTGCCATGTGCCACTTTCAGGTCTCTTCACACTGCTGGTGTGTTTAATTTTTTGACATAGGGTGCAGGCAGATTACGGGCCTCACATAGCTGCTGCCAGGCCCCTAATCTGCCATGGGCCCCTATATACCGCCTCCTCATGCTGCTGCCAAGTCCAGAGTCTCTCATGGGTCCCTGTACGGCCTCCCATTGCTGCTGTCTCCATCGCCACACTCTGCTGCCATGTGCCACTTTCAGGTCTCTTCACACTGCTGGTGTGTTAAATTTTTTGACATAGGGTGCAGGCAGATTACGGGCCTCACATAGCTGCTGCCAGGCCCCTAATCTGCCATGGGCCCCTATAAACCGCCTCCTCATGCTGCTGCCAAGTCTAGAGTCTCTCATGGGTCCCTGTACGGCCTCCCATTGCTGCTGTCTCCATCGCCACACTCTGCTGCCATGTGCCACTTTCAGGTCTCTTCACACTGCTGGTGTGTTAAATTTTTTGACATAGGGTGCAGGCAGATTACGGGCCTCACATAGCTGCTGCCAGGCCCCTAATCTGCCATGGGCCCCTATATACCGCCTCCTCATGCTGCTGCCAAGTCTAGAGTCTCTCATGGGTCCCTGTACGGCCTCCCATTGCTGCTGTCTCCATCGCCACACTCTGCTGCCATGTGCCACTTTCAGGTCTCTTCACACTGCTGGTGTGTTTAATTTTTTGACATAGGGTGCAGGCAGATTACGGGCCTCACATAGCTGCTGCCAGGCCCCTAATCTGCCATGGGCCCCTATATACCGCCTCCTCATGCTGCTGCCAAGTCCAGAGTCTCTCATGGGTCCCTGTACGGCCTCCCATTGCTGCTGTCTCCATCGCCACACTCTGCTGCCATGTGCCACTTTCAGGTCTCTTCACACTGCTGGTGTGTTTAATTTTTTGACATAGGGTGCAGGCAGATTACGGGCCTCACATAGCTGCTGCCAGGCCCCTAATCTGCCATGGGCCCCTATATACCGCCTCCTCATGCTGCTGCCAAGTCCAGAGTCTCTCATGGGTCCCTGTACGGCCTCCCATTGCTGCTGTCTCCATCGCCACACTCTGCTGCCATGTGCCACTTTCAGGTCTCTTCACACTGCTGGTGTGTTAAATTTTTTGACATAGGGTGCAGGCAGATTACGGGCCTCACATAGCTGCTGCCAGGCCCCTAATCTGCCATGGGCCCCTATAAACCGCCTCCTCATGCTGCTGCCAAGTCTAGAGTCTCTCATGGGTCCCTGTACGGCCTCCCATTGCTGCTGTCTCCATCGCCACACTCTGCTGCCATGTGCCACTTTCAGGTCTCTTCACACTGCTGGTGTGTTTAATTTTTTGACATAGGGTGCAGGCAGATTACGGGCCTCACATAGCTGCTGCCAGGCCCCTAATCTGCCATGGGCCCCTATATACCGCCTCCTCATGCTGCTGCCAAGTCTAGAGTCTCTCATGGGTCCCTGTACGGCCTCCCATTGCTGCTGTCTCCATCGCCACACTCTGCTGCCATGTGCCACTTTCAGGTCTCTTCACACTGCTGGTGTGTTTAATTTTTTGACATAGGGTGCAGGCAGATTACGGGCCTCACATAGCTGCTGCCAGGCCCCTAATCTGCCATGGGCCCCTATATACCGCCTCCTCATGCTGCTGCCAAGTCCAGAGTCTCTCATGGGTCCCTGTACGGCCTCCCATTGCTGCTGTCTCCATCGCCACACTCTGCTGCCATGTGCCACTTTCAGGTCTCTTCACACTGCTGGTGTGTTTAATTTTTTGACATAGGGTGCAGGCAGATTACGGGCCTCACATAGCTGCTGCCAGGCCCCTAATCTGCCATGGGCCCCTATATACCGCCTCCTCATGCTGCTGCCAAGTCCAGAGTCTCTCATGGGTCCCTGTACGGCCTCCCATTGCTGCTGTCTCCATCGCCACACTCTGCTGCCATGTGCCACTTTCAGGTCTCTTCACACTGCTGGTGTGTTTAATTTTTTGACATAGGGTGCAGGCAGATTACGGGCCTCACATAGCTGCTGCCAGGCCCCTAATCTGCCATGGGCCCCTATATACCGCCTCCTCATGCTGCTGCCAAGTCTAGAGTCTCTCATGGGTCCCTGTACGGCCTCCCATTGCTGCTGTCTCCATCGCCACACTCTGCTGCCATGTGCCACTTTCAGGTCTCTTCACACTGCTGGTGTGTTTAATTTTTTGACATAGGGTGCTGCAAGATAACGGGCCTCACATAGCTGCTGCCAGGCCCCTAATCTGCCATGGGCCCCTATATACCGCCTCCTCATGCTGCTGCCAAGTCCAGAGTCTCTCATGGGTCCCTGTACGGCCTCCCATTGCTGCTGTCTCCATCGCCACACTCTGCTGCCATGTGCCACTTTCAGGTCTCTTCACACTGCTGGTGTGTTTAATTTTTTGACATAGGGTGCAGGCAGATTACGGGCCTCACATAGCTGCTGCCAGGCCCCTAATCTGCCATGGGCCCCTATATACCGCCTCCTCATGCTGCTGCCAAGTCTAGAGTCTCTCATGGGTCCCTGTACGGCCTCCCATTGCTGCTGTCTCCATCGCCACACTCTGCTGCCATGTGCCACTTTCAGGTCTCTTCACACTGCTGGTGTGTTTAATTTTTTGACATAGGGTGCTGCAAGATAACGGGCCTCACATAGCTGCTGCCAGGCCCCTAATCTGCCATGGGCCCCTATATACCGCCTCCTCATGCTGCTGCCAAGTCCAGAGTCTCTCATGGGTCCCTGTACGGCCTCCCATTGCTGCTGTCTCCATCGCCACACTCTGCTGCCATGTGCCACTTTCAGGTCTCTTCACACTGCTGGTGTGTTAAATTTTTTGACATAGGGTGCAGGCAGATTACGGGCCTCACATAGCTGCTGCCAGGCCCCTAATCTGCCATGGGCCCCTATATACCGCCTCCTCATGCTGCTGCCAAGTCCAGAGTCTCTCATGGGTCCCTGTACGGCCTCCCATTGCTGCTGTCTCCATCGCCACACTCTGCTGCCATGTGCCACTTTCAGGTCTCTTCACACTGCTGGTGTGTTAAATTTTTTGACATAGGGTGCAGGCAGATTACGGGCCTCACATAGCTGCTGCCAGGCCCCTAATCTGCCATGGGCCCCTATATACCGCCTCCTCATGCTGCTGCCAAGTCCAGAGTCTCTCATGGGTCCCTGTACGGCCTCCCATTGTTGCTGTCTCCATCGCCACACTCTGCTGCCATGTGCCACTTTCAGGTCTCTTCACACTGCTGGTGTGTTTAATTTTTTGACATAGGGTGCAGGCAGATTACGGGCCTCACATAGCTGCTGCCAGGCCCCTAATCTGCCATGGGCCCCTATATACCGCCTCCTCATGCTGCTGCCAAGTCCAGAGTCTCTCATGGGTCCCTGTACGGCCTCCCATTGCTGCTGTCTCCATCGCCACACTCTGCTGCCATGTGCCACTTTCAGGTCTCTTCACACTGCTGGTGTGTTAAATTTTTTGACATAGGGTGCAGGCAGATTACGGGCCTCACATAGCTGCTGCCAGGCCCCTAATCTGCCATGGGCCCCTATATACCGCCTCCTCATGCTGCTGCCAAGTCCAGAGTCTCTCATGGGTCCCTGTACGGCCTCCCATTGCTGCTGTCTCCATCGCCACACTCTGCTGCCATGTGCCACTTTCAGGTCTCTTCACACTGCTGGTGTGTTAAATTTTTTGACATAGGGTGCAGGCAGATTACGGGCCTCACATAGCTGCTGCCAGGCCCCTAATCTGCCATGGGCCCCTATATACCGCCTCCTCATGCTGCTGCCAAGTCCAGAGTCTCTCATGGGTCCCTGTACGGCCTCCCATTGTTGCTGTCTCCATCGCCACACTCTGCTGCCATGTGCCACTTTCAGGTCTCTTCACACTGCTGGTGTGTTTAATTTTTTGACATAGGGTGCAGGCAGATTACGGGCCTCACATAGCTGCTGCCAGGCCCCTAATCTGCCATGGGCCCCTATATACCGCCTCCTCATGCTGCTGCCAAGTCCAGAGTCTCTCATGGGTCCCTGTACGGCCTCCCATTGCTGCTGTCTCCATCGCCACACTCTGCTGCCATGTGCCACTTTCAGGTCTCTTCACACTGCTGGTGTGTTAAATTTTTTGACATAGGGTGCAGGCAGATTACGGGCCTCACATAGCTGCTGCCAGGCCCCTAATCTGCCATGGGCCCCTATATACCGCCTCCTCATGCTGCTGCCAAGTCTAGGGTCTGTCATGGGTCCCTGTACGGCCTCCCATTGCTGCTGTCTCCATCGCCACACTCTGCCATGTGCCACTTTCAGGTCTCTTCACACTGCTGGTGTGTTTAATTTTTTGACATAGGGTGCAGGCAGATTACGGGCCTCACATAGCTGCTGCCAGGCCCCTAATCTGCCATGGGCCCCTATATACCGCCTCCTCATGCTGCTGCCAAGTCCAGAGTCTCTCATGGGTCCCTGTACGGCCTCCCATTGTTGCTGTCTCCATCGCCACACTCTGCTGCCATGTGCCACTTTCAGGTCTCTTCACACTGCTGGTGTGTTTAATTTTTTGACATAGGGTGCAGGCAGATTACGGGCCTCACATAGCTGCTGCCAGGCCCCTAATCTGCCATGGGCCCCTATATACCGCCTCCTCATGCTGCTGCCAAGTCCAGAGTCTCTCATGGGTCCCTGTACGGCCTCCCATTGCTGCTGTCTCCATCGCCACACTCTGCTGCCATGTGCCACTTTCAGGTCTCTTCACACTGCTGGTGTGTTTAATTTTTTGACATAGGGTGCAGGCAGATTACGGGCCTCACATAGCTGCTGCCAGGCCCCTAATCTGCCATGGGCCCCTATATACCGCCTCCTCATGCTGCTGCCAAGTCCAGAGTCTCTCATGGGTCCCTGTACGGCCTCCCATTGCTGCTGTCTCCATCGCCACACTCTGCTGCCATGTGCCACTTTCAGGTCTCTTCACACTGCTGGTGTGTTAAATTTTTTGACATAGGGTGCAGGCAGATTACGGGCCTCACATAGCTGCTGCCAGGCCCCTAATCTGCCATGGGCCCCTATATACCGCCTCCTCATGCTGCTGCCAAGTCTAGAGTCTCTCATGGGTCCCTGTATGGCCTCCCATTGCTGCTGTCTCCATCGCCACACTCTGCTGCCATGTGCCACTTTCAGGTCTCTTCACACTGCTGGTGTGTTTAATTTTTTGACATAGGGTGCAGGCAGATTACGGGCCTCACATAGCTGCTGCCAGGCCCCTAATCTGCCATGGGCCCCTATATACCGCCTCCTCATGCTGCTGCCAAGTCTAGAGTCTCTCATGGGTCCCTGTATGGCCTCCCATTGCTGCTGTCTCCATCGCCACACTCTGCTGCCATGTGCCACTTTCAGGTCTCTTCACACTGCTGGTGTGTTTAATTTTTTGACATAGGGTGCAGGCAGATTACGGGCCTCACATAGCTGCTGCCAGGCCCCTAATCTGCCATGGGCCCCTATATACCGCCTCCTCATGCTGCTGCCAAGTCTAGAGTCTCTCATGGGTCCCTGTACGGCCTCCCATTGCTGCTGTCTCCATCGCCACACTCTGCTGCCATGTGCCACTTTCAGGTCTCTTCACACTGCTGGTGTGTTTAATTTTTTGACATAGGGTGCAGGCAGATTAGGGGCCTCACATAGCTGCTGCCAGGCCCCTAATCTGCCATGGGCCCCTATATACCGCCTCCTCATGCTGCTGCCAAGTCCAGAGTCTCTCATGGGTCCCTGTACGGCCTCCCATTGCTGCTGTCTCCATCGCCACACTCTGCTGCCATGTGCCACTTTCAGGTCTCTTCACACTGCTGGTGTGTTAAATTTTTTGACATAGGGTGCTGGCAGATTACGGGCCTCCCATTGCTGCTGCCAGACATGTAATCTGCCATGGGCCCCCGTACCGACTCCTCATGCTGTGACGTTGCAACAAGGTGTAATTCAACCCTACATATGTTAGACCGCCTTTACGAACAGCTAAAGGCCATCACAGATTTCCTGATGTTAAAAGCGGATAAAGGTACTCCCTGTGTAACTTAGATGTCAGCCATTGTCAGCTCATGTGTGACACCTGCGCTTGCTCAGGCCCTTTGAGGAGGCCACGCTATTCGTGAGTCGGCAGGACTATGGGATGAATGAGGTCAAATCGGCCATGGGCCCCCGTACCGCCTGTTCACGCTGATGCTGGTCCCACAGTGTGACCTGGGTCCCTGTACGGCCTCCCATTGCTTCCACTCTGCCATGTGCCACTTTGAAATCTCCTCACACTCCTGCGGTTGTCCATTTTGTCATAGGTCGCTGGCAGATTACAGGCCTTCCATAGGTGCCACCAAGCCCCATATCGGCCATGGGCCCCCGTACCGCCTGGTCACGCTGCTGCTGGGCCCACAGTGTGACCTGGGTCCCTGTACCGCCTCCCATTGCTCCCACTCTGCCATGTGCCACTTTCAGGTCTCCTCACGCTCCTGCTGGTTTCCATTTTGTCATAGGTTGCTGTATGGCCTCCCATTGCTGCTGCCTCCACCGCCACACTGTGGCTCCAAACACTGGTTTTGGCCCCGTGACTGGCCAAAGGAGTGAAGTGTGCAGTGATTCTAAGATCGACGGCACTCATCTGCATGTCATACTGACAGACAGTATTATTTCTCTTCCCCAGCAGACTCCAAGGGCATTTAAATTAAAGGTACAGTGTTCTGCACTAATATTAAGTCTCTCTGAAGCCTAGAAACACCCTTTTTTAAGTTAAATTCACAGCGAATTTATTCGACTCGAATCGAATATTGTCCACGAATTCGCCGAATCAGTCGAATCGAATTTTTCATTTCTTCGCTCATCTCTAGCAGTAACATCCACACACATGTAGGACAACAACATTGGAGGTGATTTATTCTTCCAAAGCAAATATACTTTTGCACACTGGTACTGACTAGTAATCCAATATTTCTCTTCTCCCTCAGTTTTTCTCCATCACTGAGCTAATGTGACCCCATCACTGATGGAGAGGAGCAGGGAAAGGTCAAACTAGGATGCTGTGCAGGCAGCTGACATCCTCCTTAACTGATGATGTCATTGGTTGTCAGGATTGTGCTGGTGGCTAGAAAGTCGTAATGGTGCACAATGAAAACCTGTGGCTTTGTGTAACTAAAAGGCAGACTTGTTCCACCCGCTGGTTTGTATGCAATTTTTGAGAAATTTTTAGCCAAGGCACCCCTGAAGAAACCTCAAAGCACCACAGAGTGCCTGGCCACCCTGGTTAAGAAAAGCTGATTTAAATGAGGGTTTGTTTTAAATCTCATTTACTGCCTGTTAAGTAATTGTACATACTTGAATGTTCATAGCACAACCAAAAGCTCACTTCACACTTTGAGCAGCTTAACATTTAACAAAGTAGTATTATATAAAAACATATGAAGCAGCTAAACAACAAAACTTTAAAAAACATTTTGTAGGTACTGCCATTAACCGCCTCCCGCCTGCCATGTAAGGAAATGATGGGTGGGCAACGGCTCTCTCTTTCTGGGAGGACGTCATATGACGTCCTCCCACTCTAACTGCGCATGCGCGCCCCCGGGGTCACTGATCACAGTAAAAAGCCGATGACACAGGCTCTGTCCTGTGATCAGTTGTGTCCAATCACAGCTGATCACATGTAAACAAGGAATTACCAGTTATCGGCAGTCCTCTCCTCATGCTGACAGTGCATGAGGAGAGGAGAGCCGGTAAGCGGCATTCCTCAGAGGGGACATCTACACTGATCATCAGGGCACTGATGATCAGTGCCCTGATGATCAGTGTAGCCCATCAGTGCCCATCAATGCCATCTGTCAGTGCCCATCAATGTCACATACCAGTGCCCATCAGTGCACATCAATGCCACATATCAGTGCCTACCAGTGCACATCAATGCCACATATCAGTGCCCATCAGAGCTGTCTTTCGGTGGCAACTATCAGTGCCAGTCAGTGATGCCTATCAGTGCCGCCAATCAGTGCCCATCAGTGATACCTATCAGTGCCATCCAGTGCCGCCAAACAGTTCCAATCAGTGCCACCTATCAGTGCCAGTCAGTGCCAAATATAGAGAACCACTCCCAGCACCCCCCTTTTTGCAGTAGAAAGTAATTGGACATGGATTTGGCAGGCATTCTTTGATGCCTCTAAGCACCTCTACATGAACAATCAGGCTAATTTGTTATGGTCATAGTAGTCCATGAAGTCAAAAGACACCACTGCTGTAGTTAAAAAAAAAAAAAAGGCATGTGCATGTTTGGGAAAAAAACATGGCCAAAAGTGTATAAATAAGCCAAAATCATGTTAGCATAGCAACAGTTTATCCTTCAAAATTGTCATAGCCATTGGGTAATAGACTTTGTCCCTGGGATTTGGCAGCTGGTTTGACAACAAAATCACAAACAATATTTCCAGTATTTCATTCAAAAGCAAGAAACAACTCAACAGTATGGTTTCTTTTTTCCTTTATATTTCATCTTCCACTTATCCTATTCAATCAGTCTTTTTTTTATCGTTTTCTAACCTTTGGAGGAAATGAATCATATCTCTGAACTTGCAATACATGACTTGATTGTTGAAGGTTCTGAATATAGAACTAACAGATGCTGAATGAGAAATATGAGCAAGGACTTTGTATAAAGGCAGGTAAATGTAAGCCTGGAAAGCACCCGAGGCAGCTGTCTAACCATATCTCAACATCGGTCAACAGGATGATTAATTCCTTAACAAAACATCTTTAACCTTTAAGTCTGCTCTACCTTCTGCCTTCTCTCTACTTCAGGCTATGGCAAATATCTGCAGAAAGAAAATCTTAAGCCCTTTTTCTGAGGCCTGTAGACTGTAGTACGTGTGTGTTGTAATTACCATCAAACAGCACAGTTCATAAAAAGAAAAATTACTAACTCACCCTTACCTCCATCCATTTAGAATCTAGGACATGCATGTATAACCATTATAAAGGAGTCATGGCCAGTCTTCCCATCTTCTGTCTTCTTATTTCAAGACTTTCAGCCCTGGTTCACACTGATACGGTGCAGAATTCGCAGCGTTTTCTGTACGACTTCCGCACTGCATCATAATCACACCCCATTCATGTGAAACGCTGTGGGTGTGTATGTTAATTTAACAACACCCCGAAAGCGGTTCGCAAAACACGGTGCAATGTGCAGAATTGGATCGCATAGGTGTGAATACCCTTGTGATCCGATTCTAGTGCGGACCCAAAAAAGGGTCCTGCACCTTTTTTATGCGTTGCGATTTCAGCCATACAAAATATATGGCTCAAATTGCACCGCATAGAATTTGCATGTGATTCGCACAGGAATGTGGTGCAGTTCCTGTGCGAATCACATGCGATATACAGCACCGCATGTATGTGAACCCAGGCTCACAGACAGACTACCATCATTCCATGTACCAAACTCTTTGTAACAGGAGGCTGTTGAAGCCAATAAACAATTCTCAGGTTCCTCCAAATTTATCTTTGTAGAGGCCCAATGGTTGCAATTACTTTTTTTAGAGAAATACACTTATAAACTACACACTTAAATATACTAGCTGTTTTCTATATATCCAAATGTAACTGGAGTGTCAAAAAACTCAAAAGGATCAATGAAAACCATAAAATCCCTATACCATTTAAGTCCAGTAATATACTGTGATAGACGCTTGTACATCCAAAAGACCCAATATCTAAATGTAAGCAAAGTAACTCGGTATGTTCGGTATAGTGTTGTGAGGAATGAAAGACCTGTACTTTGAGGAAACAAGGCAACCTCCCAACAAATAAATGACCCAACATAGGAGGGCAAATTCTACAAGTCAGGCTTCAGCAGTTTACACCTTGAGGAAAAGGAACATTCTTTTGAATACGGAGAGATTTTGGACAGAGAGGACAACTGGTTTGCAGAGAGCATGAATAGTATGCTCCATGTACACTGGGCAGTTTAATAATGCTGGTAACGTTAACTGCGTAAAGTCATGTTAAAAACGTGAGTTTTTCAGCATTTTTAGTGTGTTTGTACTAGCGTTTTGCCACTTTTATTCGCATTTGCGTTTTTTAGAGTTTTTTATCAAAAAAATATTTATTTTGGGTCAAAAAAAGTCCAAAAACTCTGGATTGCTGCGTTTTTCCTCCAGAAACCCAATAGTTCTGGGTGTTTTTTTCCAGCCAAAAAACGGCCCTGCTAAAAAACATTGATTACAATCTATGTGTGCATGGACACATAGGATAACTTGCTGGGGAGTTGACTGGCTGTAGAAAAAATATCAAAAGCCAAAAACAGCCGTTGTAAAAACGTCCAGTGTGCATGAGGACTAAACAGGGAGGGCCTCCAACACCAAAGTAACATGGGTGGGTGCCTCCATTTCCAAAGTAATTGGAATTAGATTTGGCAGGCATTCTTTGATGCCTCTAAGCAACTCTACAAGAACAATCAAGCGAATTAGTTATGGACATACTAGTCCATGAAGTCAAAAGATACCTCTGCCGTAAAAAAAAAAAAAAGGCATGTGAAGGTTTGAAAAAAAATATGTGTAAATATGTGACAATCATCTTAGCATAACAACATATATAATTCCATTTTAACATCTCTACCCTGGCAATTTGACAACAATTCACACCTTCAGCCATGTAAATTGGAGGATTACCATTTGCATCCCTGAATGCACAGATTTTTATTTTTTCTAAATGCCTGTAAATTGAATGCACCTTAATGCAAGTAAATGTACACTGTGAATTATACTATTTAAACTCATTACATTTTACTGTAGTTATACATGTTTATAAATAACCTATAAATACATATAATTGCATGCCCATGTGACTGAGGCCTTAGAGAGGTGAAAGGTATGAGTGATCCTCAGATTACCTGTCATTTAATCATTTACATCCAACTCTGGCCATAACCCATCTCCACACACATACAAAAAAAAATCTTATTAACGGAAAGTCAGAGAACAGACAGGATAGCATGTGAGACGTGAGGCACATCATTGCTGGCTTTCTTATCTGGAAATGTCAGTGCTCACTTGAGATAAATGAAAATTAAACCAATAAGTCAAACCACTCGCGGCATTCTATTTGAGAATGATGCTTCACTTGGAACTATGAACATGTTCTATCCAAGTGTGTTTATAAACTTCTAGCACATACAAAAATGCTGCCCTGGGTACTGGAAAGTGAGCAATGTATACCAATGTCCTGTTGAAACATTGCACTGGTGATGTTGTATGAACCAGGGGTGGACTGACAACTCATGGGGCCCCCGGGCAATAGGGGATCATGGGGCCCCTGTGTCCTTGCCCAAACTAAAAAAAGCCTATGAAAAAGGTACCAGGGGCATCTCATGGGGCCCCCTACTGACCCCGGGCCCTCGGGCAGTTTCCAAATGGTCAGTCTGCCCCTGGTATGAACAGATCTTAAAGCAGCATTAAACCCAAAACCAAAAATGTGACGTATTGCAGCTTACCAATCACTGATTTTGATGCAGGAATTTGTGTAAAACCTTTATCGCAAAAAGGAAAAACAACTGCTGCTGTAACTGCTTATAAAGTATTAGCTCGATTTTGGCTTCAATGTGTTAGTGTATTTAAATCAGCTAGTATATATAACACCTGCTCCCCCAAGATTGCCAATACTGTTGTCTAAAGGCACCTCCTGTGTTCATTCATCCAGAGTGGTGGCACTCTAATACAGGAGGTGTTACCGACCATATCGCTAGATAAAAACAGGGGCAAAGCCTTAAAAAAGAAAACTAATGCAGCCATTGGTTTTAATTCTTGGTTTTGGGATACCTCTGCCGCAGGGGCAGACTGACAACTCATGGGGCCCCCGGGCAACAGGGTATCATGGGGCCCCTGTGTCCTTGCCAAAACTCAAAAAAGCCTATGAAAAAGGTACAAGGGGCATCTCATGGGGCCCCCTACTGACCCTGGGCCCTCGGGCAGTGCCCAAGTTTCCAAATGGTCAGTCCGCCCCTGCTCTGCCGTAAAAAAGAGGTATCCCAAAACCAAAAATGAGAACCAATGGCTGTATCATTAAGTATCAACAGACAGGATTGTGATGGTTAGATTGGCAATAGTCATCTATGAGTACTATGAGTCATCAATAAGTTTCTTAACAAGAATAAGTCATAAAATAAATAAATGAATTAAACTTTTACAGGTGTAAGTTGCACCTAGAGGTGCCTGCACTTATGTGAAGGAGCTTCTAAAATGCTGCATTTAGGACCACAAACTGGGCCTTTCTTATTGGTAAATCTTTAGCACCCACTAGTGTCAAAGCTTGCCCATCCCTTCCGGCCTCCTGGACCTTCCTATTGGTCAGCAAGGCAGCTTATCATAGTGACGAGCCAATAGGAACGTGTCAGTTGCACTGCTACCTGAAAGCACCAGACATTGCCTTTAAGTGTGGCTCAACATTCAGTTGTAAAAAGCAGGGTGTTAGTGGCCAATTGTGAGCAGCAATCCGAATTGGATACCCAGAAGAAAAGAAAGACACAAGGAGATTTGAAGTGCAGCAAACGAGGTGCACAGAGAATTATGCAGCCCTTTCACGGAGTGACACTCGAAAGCTGACAGCACCTCAGCGGAAGCTTTCTAGCAGTGATGCAACAAGGACTTGTATAGGAAACTCCAAACTGATGAACTGGCGACCAGTCCCTACTCTGTTCCTCCTCCACTGGAACCTACGCTAGGCAAAATCTCCCTGACCAGAGGTTTCCTGTCGCTGTCTTAACCACATCAAAATGCATGCCAACTGTAGGGAGTCAGTGCTTTTATAAGCAATGCCTTCAATAAAAATGGACATGGGGTCATCCAAGGGAGCAGCTCCAATCGGACAGCCACTCACTTGATGACCCCTACAGAACCCTAATAGGAACATTAGTTCCTCCTGTCCTCCACTCTCCCTGCATGGTGGTGCTGTCAATGCCACCTGTGCAGGAAGGCCAAACTACACCTGCCTACACGATGCTTTGTGCAGACACCTCTAGATACCTGAACTTTACACCTGCAGCAGTTTTCATGATTTATTTTTATGTTGACAGAATCACTTTAAATCAGGGGTGGGCAACCTTTTGAGAACAATGTGCTGATTTTTTTTTTTTTTTCAAAGAAATTGAATATGCTGGCTACACACTTTCAACCACGAAAAGGAATCTTTGAAAAGTAAATGCTGTAAATAACTAATAAAGAAATCAATATTGAGCTTTGCACCTAAACACCTCAGATCACCCCCAATTCTGCACCTTCACCTCTCAGATCTGCCCCAAATTCTGTACCTTCACACCTCAGATCACCCCAATTCCTACACCTTCAAACCTCAGATCACCCCAATTCCTGCACTGTCACCCCTTAGATCACCCCAATTCCTACACCATCATATTTCATATCAACTCCAATTCCTGTACTTGCACGCCTCAGATCACCCCAATTCCCACACGTTTACATCTTTGATCACCCCATTCCTGCACTTTTACACATCAGATCACCCCAATTCCTTCACCTTCACACCCCAGATCAACCCAAATGTCTGCACAATCAGATTTCAGATCAACTCCAATTCCTGCACCTTCACACCATCCCAATTTCTGCACCCTCACACTTCAAATCGCTTCAATTCCTTGACCTCCACACCTCAGATCACCTCAATTCCTGCACCATCAGATTGCAGATCAACCCCAATTCCTGCACTTTCACAATTCAGATCACCCCAATTCCTATACCTTCACATCGCAGATCACCCCAATATCCTGCTCCTTCATACCTCAGTTCAAACCCAATTCCTGTACCTTCACACCGCCCCAATAACCACATCTTCACACCTCAAATCACCCCAATTCCTGCAACTTCACACCTCAGATCAGGCCTTGTTCATGCACCTTCACACCTCAGATAACCCCAGTTTCTGGGCTTTCACACCTCAGATCACCCCAATCCCTGCACTTTCAAACCTCAGATCAGACCAAATCATGCACCTTTACATCTCAGATCACCCCAGTTTCTGTACCTTCACATCTCAGATTACCCCAGTTCCTACTGCTTCATACCTCAGTTCATCCTCAATTCCTGCACCTTCACACCTCAGATAAGGCCTGGTTCATGCATCTTCACACCTCAGATCAGGTCTTGTTCATGCACCTTCACACCACAGATCACCCCAGTTTCTGGGCCTTTACACCTCAGATCACCCCAATTCCTGCACTTTCAAACTTCATATCAGCCCAATTCCTGCACCTTCTTACCTCAGATCAACTCAGTTCCTGCACCTTCACATCTCAGATCACCCCAATTCCTGCACCTTCTTACCTCAGATCAACTCAGTTCCTGCACCTTCACATCTCAGATCACCCCAATTCCTGCATCTTCATATCTCAGATTGCCCCAATTCCTGCACCTTTACATCTCAGATCAGCCCCAATTCCTGCACCTTCACATCTCAGATCACCCCAATTCCCGCACCTGCATCCAGCAGATCACCCCAATTCCTGCACCTTCATAGCCCAGATCAGCCCCAATTTCTGCATCTTTATCCCTCAGATCACCCCAATTCCTACATCTTTAAACACCAGATCATCCCAATTCCTGTACCTTCATACCTCAGATTAGCCCCAGTTCTTGTACCTTAAAACCTCAGGTCAGCCCAATTCCTGCACCTTCATACCTCAGATCAGTCCAATTTTGCATCTTCATACCTCAGGTCAGCTTCAATTCTTGCACTTTCACATCTCAGATCCCCCCAATTCCTGCACCTTCACATCTCAGATCCCCCCATTTCCTGCACCTTCACATCTCAGATCAGCCCAATTCCTGCACCTTCAAACCTCAGGTCAACCCCAATTCCTGCACCTTCACATCCCAGATCACCCCAAGTCCTGCAAGTTCATATCTCAGATCAGCTCCAGTTCCTGCACCTGCACTCATCAGATCACCCTAATTCCTGCACCTTTACATCTCAGATCACCCTAATTCCTGTACCTTCAAACCTCAGATCAGCCCCAATTCCTGCATCTTCGCATCACAGACCTCCCCGATTCTTGCACCTTCATACCTCAGATCAGCCCAATTCCTGCACCTTCATACCTCAGATCTGTCCAATTCCTGCACCTTCATACCTCACATCAACCTCAATTCTTGCACCTTCACGTCTCAGATCACCCAAATTCCTGCACCTTCACATCTCAGATCAGCTCCAATTCCTTCACCTGCACCCATCAGATCACCCTAATTTCTGCACCTTCATATCTCAGATCAGCTCCAATTCCTACACCTTAAAACATCAGATCGGTCCCAATTCCTGCACCTTCACACCTCAGATCATACACAATTGCTGCACCTGCACATCTCAGATCTCCCTAGTTCCTGCACCTTCACTTCTCAAATCACCCCAATTCCTGCACCTTCACACCTCAGATCAGCCCAATTCCTGCACCTTCACACCTCAGATCAGCCCAATTCCTGCACTTTTACACACCAAATCAGTCCAATTCCTATACCTTCATACCTCAGATCAGCCCCAATCCTGCACCTTCACACCTCAGATCAGCCCCAATTCCTGCACCTTCAGACCTCAGATTAGCCCCAATTCCTGCACCTTCACATCTCAGATCACCCCAATTCCTGCACCTCAACACCTCAGATAAGCCCCAGTTTCTGCACCCTCACACCTCAGATCAGCCCACTTCCTGCACCTTCACACCTCAGATCACCCCAATTCCAGCACCTTTACAAACCAGATCAGCCCAATTCCTATACCTTCATACCTCAGATCAGCAACAATTCTTGCACATTAACACTTCAGATCAGCCACAATTGCTGCACCTTCACATCTCAGAACCCCCCAGTTTCTGCACCTTCATATCTCAAATCACCCCATTTCCTGCACCTTCAAACCTCAGATCACCCTGATTCCTGTACCTTCACATCTCAGATCACCCCAATTCATGCACCTTTACACCTCAGATCAGCTCAATTTCTGCACCTTCATAACTCAGATCAGCCTCGATTCCTGCACATTCACATCTCAAATCACCCCAATTCCTGCACCTTCAAACCTCAGATCAGCCACAATTCCTGCACCTTCACACGTCAGATTACCCCAATTCCTGCACCTTTACACACCAGATCAGCCCAATTCCTATACCTTCATACCTCAGATCAGCCACAATTCTTGCACCTTAACACTTCAGATCAGCCACAATTGCTGCACCTTCACATCTTAGATCACCCTAATGCCTGTACCTTAACACCTCAGATCAGTCCAATTCCTGCACCTTCATACCTCAGACCAGCCTCATTTCTTGCACGTTCACATTTCAAATCACCCCAATTCCTGCACCTACAAACCTCAGATGAGCCCCAATTCCTGCACCTTCACATCTCAGATCAGCTCCAGTTCCTTCACCGGCACCCATCAGATCACCCTAGATCATGCACCTTCACATCTCAGATCAGCCCAATTCCTGCACCTTCAAACCTCAGATCACCCCAATTCCTGTACTTTCACATCTCAGATCACTCCAGTTCCTGCACCTTTACACCTCAGATCAGCTCTATTTCTGCAACTGCACCAGTTCCTTCACCTGGACCCATCAGATCACCCTAATTCATGCACCTTCACATCTCAGAACACCCCAATTCCTGCCCCTTCACATCTCAGATTAACCCAATTCCTGCACCTTCATATCTCAGATCACCCCAATTCCTGTACCCTTACATACCAGATCAGCCCAATACCTGTACCTTCATACCTCAGATCAGCCACAATTCTTGCACCTTAACACCTCAAATTGGCCCCAGTTCCTTCACCTTCACACCTCAGATCAGCCACAATTGCTGCACTTTGACATCTCAGGTCACCCCAATTCCTGCACCTTCACATCTCAGGTCACACCAATTCCTGCAGCTTAACACCTCAGTTAAGCCCCAATTCCTGCACCTTCACATCTCAGATCACCCCAATTCCTGTACTTTCACACTTCAGATCACCCCAGTTTCTGCACCTTCACACCTCAGATCAGCCCAATTCCTGCACCTTCACACCTCAGATCACCTCAATTCCTGCACCTTCATGCCTCAGGCCTCCCAAATTTCTGCATATTCACACTGCAGATCACTCTGATTTCTGCATCTTCAGATCTTAAATAAGCCATAATACTTGTACCTTCACACCTCAGATTACCCCAATCCCTGCACCATAACACCTCATATCATTCCATGTACTGTAAATTATTAGTTCTCAATAGCTAATATGGTTCATCAGTGCAGTGGACTTGCATCAGCAGGGCACAGGACTGTGTTCAGCAGGGTGGAGAACAGGCGTCAGCAGGGTGGAGGACAGGCTTCAGAAAAGTGGAGGATGGGGTCAGAGGGGCAGTGGACTGGAGTCAGCAGGGCACTGGCCAGTAGAGGTGGGAAAGCTCTAGCAGGGCTTCCTCCGGTTCCTCCTGAATAGCCATCAGCAAGCACCGACCAGCCAGTTATCCTGATTTGCAGGGTGTACAAGGCTGCCTTCACGTGCCATCATTAATGCAATTGTACAATCCAAACGCGCACGTTCCTGCATTAAAAATGGCTGTGTGTATAAGTGGGTGCTGCAGTGACCATCGGCTAGAACCGAACACAATCAGCAAGGGAGAATGTCACCAGCACACCAAGGATGCTTGATGAAGGAATCCTGTGAGACTCTGAAAAGTTGCCTTGCTGTAACTATGTGATTGTTCATTAAAACTTTTGGACCCATATTGGTGATCCTCGGTGTGCTGGTGACATTCTCCCTTCTATCATTAATGCAGCCACGTGCCATGTCTGGAACAAGTGCCAGGGGTTGCCGACCCGTACTTTAAATGGTAGGTTTATGGACAACTGTGTTGCAAAACTGGTCCATTACTACCCTAATTATATCCATTTCTTAATACCTATTCTATTTTTACCTTGAAATGTGAAGACTTCTGTCTTTTTATTATCTGCCTTTTCTGCTTTGTTCTCTTGTGAACTTTACCTTGTGAGAGGGCACAATTAAAAATCTTGACTTCGGAGTCAAAAGCAGCTTCATTCAGGGCAGCCAGAATTATATCAACACAGTGGGGGAGATTTACTAAAATGGGAGAGTGCAAAATCTGGTACAGCTCTGCAGCTTCCAAAACTTATTGTCAAAGCTTAACAAGCTGAAGTTAGAAGCTGATTGGCTACCATGCACAGCTGCACCAGATTTTGCACTCTCCAGTTTTGGTAAATCTCCCCCAGTGTATGAAGAAGTGTGTAAATTCTGAAAATGAGTCTTAATCAACATACAGTATACATTATATATACAGAAATCTAAGAGATTTTAGGTTTTGGCAGTGTAATTCCTTAAAGTATAAAAAGGATTTGTTGTGCATATCACAGACTCAGGATGCACCTTTTCTAATGTTCCTACTCCAACTATTGTTTAGTATAAATGCTTGGATGTTATGTGATCTCTTTCTTGGCTCTGGAAACAGGAACATTGTCTGTAAGCATGAGCCCAACCCTACAATAAAAGGCCTTATCATTTTTCTATTCACAATACAAATATGTACACAGAAATCATTTTTTCACAAGTCTGTATAACTTTTGTGTTTCATATAACAAAGTAGAATGAAAATAATAATAAATAATAAACGTCCTTTCTAACCTTTGCTATATTAAAATAAATATGGGTAACATGAGTACCATTTGGGTGTATTTTTAAAATATTTGCATTGCTGTTCGTCCATTGAAACTACATGCAAATTTGTTCTTTGCGAAGAAAGCGTGTGCCTAGCGCATAATATCTCAAAATAGAATTTGTTCCTGTTGCCTATTTTAATAAGGGAAGATTATTTTTCATCTCAGTATGCCCATTCCTGGTACTGATACAAGTAGTTCATTAAAGCGGTATTGAGGTCAAAATTTGAAAACCTGCTGCCAGACAGGGTTTTTATAACAGAGGCCCTAGAGATCTCTTTTTTTTCCTAAATGCCTCTCCCAGCTAGTCAGCAGTAATCTAAACTTTACTGTGCATGTGCAGCTCGGGCTATATTTACGGTATTTGCTTTGTGCTGTAATGCAGTCACTCCAGTGGGCATGCACGGGATTGACGTCATCACGACCTGGCAATCCAACTAACCCAAAAAGAAGACCGGTGCCCAGATAGAAGTGCCCAGCTGGATTGGTGAAAGCACAATGTTGGAGGGTTTCATTTGACAGGTGAGTCTGCCACAATGTGCTAATAAGCATTAAAGGGTTAGTTCTCCTTTTCACAAAAACTGAAAAAGTGGACTAATTCCAATGACCCCCACCCATCCTTTTGGTGCTCACTGCATGTACTTTACGTGATTGCCATCTTCCACCGCCCTCTCCAGCCAGTATAATAGTTCTGTACTTAAAAACATCAGTGAATGGAGGTAAGTATACATCACAAAAAATGAAAAGGTGAACTAACTCATCACACCCCGTACCACAAAACAGCACTAGAGGCTGTATAGCAGCAAATTGCTTGCAATGGATTTGAGGCCATGCTGACCAATGAGAATCATGGACCAAAGACAATGACCAGGATTCTCACAGCTGCACCAGATTCTGAGTGCTCCAGTTTTTGTAAATCTACAGTACCCCTGCATGTCAGCTTAGCTGCTTGTAGTCACCACAAGGGGTGACTGTTCCTGAGTTACAATGCAAAGCCTAATAAGGAAAATGTTGCCAGCCTAAAAGAGGAAGTGGCTAAACAAGGACTTTCATGGTAGGATCATTCGTTGATACTGGAATAAAGGATTTTTATTTAAGAGGATTGAAAATAACTTCTGAAATTACACTAGTATGTTAAACTATTTAAGAGATTTTAGTTATGTGTTTAGATCTACATTATCTTGGGAAATGCCCATAAGCAAGGCAAGGGAATGCAATGTCAAAGTCTTTTTGACACATTTCTGTTTACTTTAGAACTACCTGCTCCTAACTTAACCATTGCACCAGTTTAGGCAACGCTGCCAAGATGGGCAACAAATCCAAATAGTTCCTACACCTGCCGCTTAAAGAACCTGTCACTATGGCAGTTACAGATTTTTCAAGAATTACCATCAGTTTGCAGTTTAATAAGAAGGTGGTAATTAAGCCCAGCTCTCATCTGGCATTCAGTGGTACAACAGTACTCAGAGTTAAGTATATCTGTGCTCAGAAGTTGCCATGTACAGTACATGGCAAATTCCCACAGTGCTATATCGCTGACCCACTCACTTGTCAGCCATGAGATTTCCTGGCCAAAAGATAAATGTGAACAAAGGGGCCAGGGATAGTGGTAATGTAAAAGCCCAGATGTGGCAATCGAATATTTGGAAAATGGCTTGTCAATAGGTGGACAGAGCCTGAATGGGAACTGAGAGACTAGTTTCCCATCAGGTTGCTTGCCTGTTGATTGCTATTTGCTATTGGATTGAATAGCAGCTATGGATTTGCGCACTGCCATGTACTGTCTACCAGGCAGACCTGATAGAGAACTAGTCTCTCAGCTCCCCATCAGGCTTCCCTCACCCCATTATAAAACTCCTCAGTCATGAACCTATCAATGTGATGGGTGCAGTGGCTGGAGAGACAGAAAGCATGATGAGGAAGGAGTGTCCAGTATACAACATCCTTTATGAACTTCGCCCTTGTGCCTTTTGAAAAATGGGTGACATCACTATTCCTACACTTCCCAGTCATTGTAGAGCACTCTCTCCTGCTGCCATCATTCATTGACACAGGGGATCACGTGATTGGACTTCTTACACAGGTTAGGTTGCATGGGTACCAACAGAGTTACTGATAAGTCGGAATCCAAATTTGGACAGTTCAACAGAAACCGGATGAATTTCGATCCATCTATTGGCTAGGCTGGACGTACTGAAGTCGATCTATCAATCGACTTCAGTACAACCAGCCTGTAATTTTTTTTTTGAATGATGATTGCCACTGGCTATAGCCAGCCACAATGATGATTGTATTCTGACTATCCCACTATCTGAATACAATAGCTCAGTGGGAGGGATTCTCCCATCAACACTGGTATATTAACAGTGGTTCATATAGTGAACTCTGTGTAGAGCAATTCACCCTGAGGTCATCACAGAGGACAAGGGGGCACTCTTTCTGTCTGGAGGAAAAGAAATTTAATCTCCAAACACAGAAAGGTTTTTTCACAGTGAGAGCTGTGAAAATGTGGAATAGACTCCCTCAAGAGTTGTTTCTGGCCAGCTCAGTGGATTGCTTTAAAAAAGTCCTGGATTCTTTCTTAGATACACAGAATATAACTGGATACTAACGTTTATAGATAACGTTGATCCAGGGAATAACTGATTGCCTCTTGGGGGATCAGGAAGGAATTTTTTCCCAGCAGAAGCAAATTGGGTTATGCTTTGCTGGGTTTTTTTTGCCTTCCTCTGGATCAACTGTGGGTATAGGATTATAACTTTTTATTTTTTTTAATGGTTGAACTGGATGGACTTTTGTCTTTTTTCAACCAGTCTAACTATATATATGTAACTATGTATATATGTAACACTGACTGTTGATGGGGGAATCAAGCGATTTTCTTTCCTTCAACCCCTTGTTGAAAGAAAAAAAATGCATAATGTAAGGCCTGCCTAGGCCGGAATTCCCCTTTATAGACATTTGCAAAAAAAGAACATTAGTCACTGCAATATGCAACATCACCAACAAATATCAGATAAGCAAGGCTCAGGCATTGAAAACAGTATTAGTTTTTATGTGAATGTAAAGATATTAAAACTGCCATAGCTATTATAATGTGTTTACTAGGCATTTCTGCATTCACTACTTGATTACTGTATGCAGCCCTGTGCCAATTTTAATGAAAAATAAATTAAGCTTTCTTTGATTTAACATCCTAGACATGGATTATGCATTTGGATCAGTCAGTTTCCTGCTTTGTCATTTCCATTTTTGACGTATTCTTTCACACAGTGGATGGATGATCAGATAAACAAAGTAAGTTCATTGATTTTGCTGGGAGAAGGAAACAATCAACAATTTAGTCTTTATTATGCAAATGCATTGATCTGATATTAATGTAATAGCTGTGTACTTTTACCACTTGCTAGAACTGATAGGCAAAAGGTAGCACATTCTATGATAAATGTTCTTTTTGTAGACATACTTTATTATCCTATTCAAAAAAAAGTTTGCAAATAACATTCCACTGCCCCTCTTCTCTACCTTGTACAATCAGAAAATGTGTTTTATTTATTGAAATAAATACAAGGTGTTTTGTCAATGGCAACAGTGTCAAACAAGTGATCCTCTGTGATCAATGTGCAAAGGGGAAGCTGCCAAAGTACAAGAGAAAAGGGGTATCATGGGTGACCTACCAGTATATGCATATCAAAGCGTACACATATAATTATATAAAATACCATCACAGTTTTATTCAAACAAAATATAGAGACAAACTACATATAATAAAATAATTGAAAAATCATGATATACACAATACACTTGTTGGTGATAATAATGCATTTTACAGGGACAACCGCTTCTTCACATTATTGCAAATTATTATTAGTGTGACAATTATTCCTAACATCTCTATAAATAGAAAAAAAAAATATATATATATACATATATATATAAGATACATTTATATTGATGGGTACACAACATCAATAATCAAATAACAACGTAAAGATATATGGTTTAATCTTACGAAAGGCAATTTTGATGCTCTGTCAAACTTACAGAAACACCATGATCTGGTAATTAAACCCTCTGACAAGGGAGGAAATGTAGTTCTTATGACTCAAGATCAATATGTCTCTATGTGTGAAAACATTTTGAGAAACAAGTCTTGGTATAGACCTATTTCACCCATCTCTAGTGTATCCTTTCAGGACTCTTTTTTTCAAAATTATTGATAGGGCATATGCACAATCCATAATAACCAAAGATATTCAAGATTTTTTGAAAATTATACATCCAATCACAGCGACATTCTATGCGTTACCAAAAACTCATAAAAGACTAGTTGATCCTCTGGGTCACCCTATAGTGTCTGGGATTAATAGCCTGATGCCAAGGGCAAGGCAGATTGTGGATGACCATCTTCGCCCTCATGTTGAAAGTCTGCTATCTTTTTAAAGGACACAATTCATTTGTTGGCTATGTTAGAAGGACTAGCTGTGGATCAACATACTATACTGGCATCTATTGATGTTGAATATCTTTATTCATGTATTCCATACGGAAAAGGCATACAAGTGACAGGAACATTTCTGAGTGAAAGAACTAGGGAATATTATCCATACAATTCCTTCATCTTGGAATTTATTTTGACCCACAATACCTTTATTTTTGACCGCTCCCACTTCCTCCAGGTGCAAGAGGTAGCGATGAGGACTTTCTGTGCCCCGTCATATGCCAACCTGTACCTGGAGGGTGGGAGCGGTTGATTTTTAGCTCAGATGTGATGATACAGTACCTTCAATATGTGTCATTATGGAAAAGTATATCAATGACATATAGATATTATGGACAGGATCTAAAGATCTATTGAGTTTGTCAGTTGCTGAAACATTAATGAATGGAATCTCCAATTAGCTTTGAATTTTCACAGTTCATCCCTACCTTTTTGCTTTCATGTTTGAGATGGTGGACATCAACTTCAAGCAATTTATTATACTTTTGTTTTTTCCTTTTTTGACTTTTAATGTTTCACTTTGTTTTGTTTGGTTTTATCTTTGTTTTGTTTTATTCTGTATCCAGGATTACTTGTTTCTATGTGAACCAAGTCCCCCCCTGGGACTTGTGAGCCTCTGGTGGTCATATTTTATTGTAGTTAATGTATGTTGCCTTTCCTTGTCTGTCCTCTAGATGGAGCACTATCCATGGTAGATATCCTATGTGCATATTGACTTTGGAGCTTGTGTGCCATGGCATGTGTGCATCATGACGCCATCGCACACATGTGTGGTGACGTCATTTCTGGCACAACATTTCATTTTTTGGTTTGTTTGGTCCACATGCTAACAGGATGGTGGGAAGGTAACTGGTGGCTTGTTTTATGTATTTGATTGTCTGTAGTCTGCTCACCTGTAGATATGCTCCCCAGGGGGCAAAAGACTAACTCTTCATCCAATATAAATATAAATAAACAGCGCAAATTTAGATGATTAATCAATATAATAAATAATATAAAATAGGTGCATAAATTAATCGTGTTTGTCCTTAATCTTAAACAAAAACACCCAAAAGTCCATGTGCTGAAAACATAATTAAATTGTTGAAATAAAAGTGCAAACTTCTTTTCTTCAAAAAATACTTTCACCTTCCACCCGTGCACAAACCAACATCGAATACACTCACCAGAACTTGGTGAGTAAAAGACCTTTAAGGAATTTTTAGGGATCCTAAACCCTCTTTGGTGCCACGCTAGGGAAAATCTTCACCCTCCGAATAGACTCCACCATCCAACCAAAAGAAAAAAACTCACATAGCATAATATTGTCACACAATAGTAACTTTTTCCAAATGGAGATTAAGGCCACTCACATGTTAAACACTTGCTAAAGGCATGTTTATTATGTATAATAGGCTTCAGTTCCAGCAAATATACAAACTTTTCCTTCCAGGACTCTCACATCCACAGTGGAACAAAGACAGGACTCCTCTTAGACCAAACAGTGAACCAAGATGGCCGCTGGAACGCACCGCTCAGCGTGCGTTCCACTCACCGGAAATGACGTCAGGCGCATGGAGTGTGGACCGGAAATGCGTCAACGCGTTTTGCCCCTCCCATAGGGCGTTATCAAGACACCCATCTCCCGTCCTCACTCACTTAAATATCAATGGAATACCCTCCCCTCCGATTTAATTGGTCAGACCACCTCCCAGGATAATTTCAGAGGCTGCTCCTCCCACTACATGACGTGAGAGACCTTTACAAAATGCCGATCCACATAGCCACATAATGAATCTATACATTCTGACAATTAATATAAACAATTCCAATAAAAACAATATCTTTATAATTTAATATAATTCATATTAAAAAATGTATATATATCTAAAAACAAATTGCAAAAAACAAAATAAAAATATATATAAAATTGAAAATAAAATAAAATAAATTAAAATAAAAATAATAATAATAAAAATAAAAATAAAAAGGAAATAAAATAAAAATGAAAATGAAAATCAAAATCAAAATAAAAATAAAACTAAAATAAATATAAATAAAAATAAAAATAAATAAAAATAAAAATAAATAAAAATAAAAATAAAAAAATTATAAATATAATAAAAAAATATAAAAAATATGAAATATATAGCAGTCTTTAAACACTAAATCCTCTACTCTTACCAATCTGACAGGAAACAGTTGATATCTATATCTGAATTTAGCCCCCTGGGAAACAAGGAACCCAATTTAAGGATCCATCTCGTTTCATTCTGTGAGATGGACTTGACCCTATCTCCTCCCCTCCATGATGCTAAAACTCGATCAATCCCACAGAATTTCAAACAAGATGGGTCCCTATTATAATGAAATGAAACGAGATGGATCCTTAAGTTGGGTTCCTTGTTTCCCAGGGGGCTAAATTCAGATATAGATATCAACTGTTTCCTGTCAGATTGGTAAGAGTAGAGGATTTAGTGTTTAAAGACTGCTATATATTTCATATTTTTTATATTTTTTTTATTATATTTATAATTTTTTTATTTTTATTTTTATTTATTTTTATTTATTTTTATTTTTATTTATATTTATTTTAGTTTTATTTTTATTTTCATTTTCATTTTTATTTTGTTTCATTTTTATTTTTATTTTTATTATTATTATTTTTATTTTTATTTATTTTATTTTATTTTCAATTTTATATATATTTTTATTTTTATTTTGTTTTTTGCAATTTGTTTTTAGATATATATACATTTTTTAATATGAATTATATTAAATTATAAAGATATTGTTTTTATTGGAATTGTTTATATTAATTGTCAGAATGTATAGATTCATTATGTGGCTATGTGGATCGGCATTTTGTAAAGGTCTCTCATGTCATGTAGTGGGAGGAGCAGCCTCTGAAATTACCCTGGGAGGTGGTCTGACCAATTAAATCGGAGGGGAGGGTATTCCATTGATATTTAAGTGAGTGAGGACGGGAGATGAGTGTCTTGATAACGCCCTATGGGAGGGGCAAAACGCGTTGACGCATTTCCGGTCCACACTCCATGCGCCTGACGTCATTTCCGGTGAGTGGAACGCACGCTGAGCGGTGCGTTCCAGCTGCCATCTTGGTTCACTTTTGGTCTAAGAGGAGTCCTGTCTTTGTTCCACTGTGGATGTGAGAGTCCTGGAAGGAAAAGTTTGTATATTTGCTGGAACTGAAGCCTATTATACATAATAAACATGCCTTTAGCAAGTGTTTAACATGTGAGTGGCCTTAATTTCCATTTGGAAAAAGTTACTATTGTGTGACAATATTATGCTATGTGAGTTTTTTTCTTTTGGTTGGATGGTGGAGTCTATTCGGAGGGTGAAGATTTTCCCTAGCGTGGCACCAAAGAGGGTTTAGGATCCCTAAAAATTCCTTAAAGGTCTTTTACTCACCAAGTTCTGGTGAGTGTATTCGATGTTGGTTTGTGCACGGGTGGAAGGTGAAAGTATTTTTTGAAGAAAAGAAGTTTGCACTTTTATTTCAACAATTTAATTATGTTTTCAGCACATGGACTTTTGGGTGTTTTTGTTTAAGATTAAGGACAAACACGATTAATTTATATTTTATATTATTTATTATATTGATTAATCATCTAAATCTGCGCTGTTTATTTATATTTATATTGTTTGTGTTTTCACGATTGGCACAGCAGCATTTTTAGAGTGTTATTTGGAAAGTTTTGGCGCAGGAATAAGTTTTCTTGTATAAACTCTTCATCCAGCCCCTTTATGGCCACCAAGTATTTTCATTGGTAGGTTTTGTGTGGCTGGTTAATTCTGAGTGGTTCCTTGGGAGGCACAGGGACTATAAGATAGGCTAGCAGGAGCATGTCTTTCTCTTCATCAAAGAGTGGCATGAAAGATCTTAGAGACTGTGTGCTGTTGCTACCCGCCCTTAATGTTAGAGAGACAGCTGTGTTCAAAGGGGACATTGTATCTGGGGTCCTGAAGAGCTTAGTCTATTTAATTCTTAAATAGAAAGGACACTGCTCTGGTTTCTCAAGTTGCTACTATAAGGCTTAGTCCAGTATTTACTTGGCAAGGACTTGGCTCATAATTCTATAGAAGAGAGTGTCTTTCTGTTTGTACATAGTTCTGGAGTATCCCATACAGTTCCCAAAGTCACCCAAAAATAAAAACACCAAAAAGAGAATACCCCTGGACTGTTCACTGAAAGAGTGACTGTGACTGTGTGCCTGGTTGTGGGGCAACTAATGGAAAAGAATCCTGAGATTTGTTTTTTGTTTTTAGCTTCCATTCTTTTATTTTCAGCTGCTGATCCTGTCAGTAAGTCTGTTGTTTTACAAAAGAATAAGCTGTCCTGCAGATGTATAAGTTAGAAGGTTGAGACAAACCATTTGTCACTGGCAGGGGTGCTTACAATGATTGTTTTTTATGTGTTCATGCAAAATCTTTACC